>NC_064616.1:608807473-609099973 GCF_023898315.1 Schistocerca nitens
ACAGTATGAGCATAAAAGTAAAGGATGCTATTACTACTTACTACAGTCTAGAAAAATTATACAATTAAAACACAATTGACCTCACAGAACATATCAAATACATCCACATACCACAGACAGCTAGATTTGCCTCTTTAGATACTGTTAACCTTTATACTAGTATCCCAGTACAAGAAATTATTAACATAATAAAAAATAACTCCTAAAAGACAAAAAGTTCAGCCTGCCCCAAATATATGAATTAATATACACTCCTGGAAATGGAAAAAAGAACACATTGACACCGGTGTGTCAGACCCACCATACTTGCTCCGGACACTGCGAGAGGGCTGTACAAGCAATGATCACACGCACGGCACAGCGGACACACCAGGAACCGCGGTGTTGGCCGTCGAATGGCGCTAGCTGCGCAGCATTTGTGCACCGCCGCCGTCAGTGTCAGCTAGTTTGCCGTGGCATACGGAGCTCCATCGCAGTCTTTAACACTGGTAGCATGCCGCGACAGCGTGGACGTGAACCGTATGTGCAGTTGACGGACTTTGAGCGAGGGCGTATAGTGGGCATGCGGGAGGCCGGGTGGACGTACCGCCGAATTGCTCAACACGTGGGGCGTGAGGTCTCCACAGTACATCGATGTTGTCGCCAGTGGTCGGCGGAAGGTGCACGTGCCAGTCGACCTGGGACCGGACCGCAGCGACGCACGGATGCACGCCAAGACCGTAGGATCCTACGCAGTGCCGTAGGGGACCGCACCGCCACTTCCCAGCAAATTAGGGACACTGTTGCTCCTGGGGTATCGGCGAGGACCATTCGCAACCGTCTCCATGAAGCTGGGCTACGGTCCCGCACACCGTTAGGCCGTCTTCCGCTCACGCCCCAACATCGTGCAGCGCCACAATCAGGACTGCATCCGACCGAGGCACACAGGGCCAACACCCGGCATCATGGTGTGGGGAGCGATCTCCTACACTGGCCGTACACCACTGGTGATCGTCGAGGGGACACTGAATAGTGCACGGTACATCCAAACCGTCATCGAACCCATCGTTCTACCATTCCTAGACCGGCAAGGGAACTTGCTGTTCCAACAGGACAATGCACGTCCGCATGTATCCCGTGCCACACAACGTGCTCTAGAAGGTGTAAGTCAACTACCCTGGCCAGCAAGATCTCCGGATCTGTCCCCCATTGAGCATGTTTGGGACTGGATGAAGCGTCGTCTCACGCGGTCTGCACGTCCAGCACGAACGCTGGTCCAACTGAGGCGCCAGGTGGAAATGGCATGGCAAGCCGTTCCACAGGACTACATCCAGCATCTCTACGATCGTCTCCATGGGAGAATAGCAGCCTGCATTGCTGCGAAAGGTGGATATACACTGTACTAGTGCCGACATTGTGCATGCTCTGTTGCCTGTGTCTATGTGCCTGTGGTTCTGTCAGTGTGATCATGTGATGTATCTGACCCCAGGAATGTGTCAATAAAGTTTCCCCTTCCTGGGACAATGAATTCACGGTGTTCTTATTTCAATTTCCAGGAGTGTAGGTTCTCACACTTCTATTGTCTAATAATTATTTCGCTTTTATTCTTATTATTTGCATTTTATGGCCTTCATTGGACCACTCTAGCCAACTTTATACAAAGAATTTTCAGTTTCCTGTCAGCCCAGTACTTTTTCATTCTCTCGGATCTCATGCTTCTTTCTTCATCGGAAATCACCCTTCCCATTGTCTGTTTGTTGATTCTTGTTTGCTGTCTAGTTTGTTTGTCTGTGAGTTTCCCGATTTTCTCAGTTTTGTTTCTTAGGTCTTTCAGTCTAATCTGTAGCTCATCCATATCTTCCTTGATTTCTGTAATCCTCTTAATGTTGCATTTACTATTCCACAATTTTTCTGTTATTCTCCTGATGATCCTGTTCTCTGGTATTCTGATAAGATGTCGGAAAAATGAAATGCATTTCTTCCTGATTGTACCCATTACCGGTTCTATTTCCTTGTAGACTGTTTCATTTGTAGCTACTCTCCAGTGTCCATCTTTCTGGTACGATTTCTTGATGCACGTTCTGATGATTCTTCTCTCTATTTTGAATATTTTGTCTATTTGTGCATATATTTCTTCTGTTACCCAAGGATTTCTACTAGCCCTCGTCTTTTTACCTATTTGATCCTCTGCTGCCTTCACTACTTCATCCCTCAAAGCTACCCATTCCTCTTCTACTGTATTTCTTTCCCCCATTCCTGTCAATTGTTCCCTTATGCTCTCCCTGAAACTCTGTACAACCTCTGGTTCTTTCAGTTTATCCAGGTCCCATCTCCTTAAATTCCCACCTTTTTGCAGTTTCTTCAGTTTTAATCTACAGGTCATAACCATGAACCATGGACCTTGCCGTTGGTGGGGAGGCTTGCGTGCCGCAGCGATACAGATAGCCGTACCGTAGGTACAACCACAACGGAGGGGTATCTGTTGAGAGGCCAGACAAACGTGTGGTTCCTGAAGAGGGGCAGCAGCCTTTTCAGTAGTTGCAAGGGCAACAGTCTGGATGATTGACTGATCTGGCCTTGTAACAATAACCAAAACGGCCTTGCTGTGCTGGTACTGCGAACGGCTGAAAGCAAGGGGAAACTACGGCCGTAATTTTTCCCGAGGGCATGCAGCTTTACTGTATGATTAAATGATGATGGCGTCCTCTTGGGTAAAATATTCCGGAGGTAAAATAGTCCCCCATTCGGATCTCCGGGCGGGGACTACTCAAGAGGATGTCGTTATCAGGAGAAAGAAAACTGGCGTTCTACGGATCGGAGCGTGGAATGTCAGATCCCTTAATCGGGCAGGTAGGTTAGAAAATTTAAAAAGGGAAATGGATAGGTTAAAGTTATATATAGTGGGAATTAGTGAAGTTCGGTGGCAGGAGGAACAAGACTTCTGGTCAGGTGAATACAGGGTTATAAATACAAAATCAAATAGGGGTAATGCAGGAGTAGGTTTAATAATGAATAAAAAAATAGAAGTGCGGGTAAGCTACTACAAACAGCATAGTGAACGTATTATAGTGGCCAAGATAGACACGAAGCCCATGCCTACTACATTAGTACAAGTTTATATGCCAACTAGCTCTGCAGATGACGAAGAAATTGAAGAAATGTATGATGAGATAAAAGAAATTATTCAGGTAGTGAAGGGAGACGAAAATTTAATAGTCATGGGTGACTGGAATTCGGTAGTAGGAAAAGGGAGAGAAGGAAACGTAGTAAGTGAATATGGATTGGGGGGAAGGAATGAAAGAGGAAGCCACCTGGTAGAATTTTGCACAGAGCACAACTTAATCATAGCTAACACTTGGTTTAAGAATCATGATAGAAGGTTGTATACATGGAAGAACCCTGGAGATACTAAAAGGTATCAGATAGATTATATAATGGTAAGACAGAGATTTAGGAACCAGGTTTTAAATTGTAAGACATTTCCAGGGGCAGATGTGGACTCTGACCACAATCTGTTGGTTATGACCTGTAGATTAAAACTGAAGAAACTGCAAAAAGGTGGGAATTTAAGGAGATGGGACCTGGATAAACTGAAAGAACCAGAGGTTGTAAAGAGTTTCAGGGAGAGCATAAGGGAACAATTGACAGGAATGGGGGAAAGAAATACAGTAGAAGAGGAATGGGTAGCTTTGAGGGATGAAGTAGTGAAGGCAGCAGAGGATCAAATAGGTAAAAAGACGAGGGCTAGTAGAAATCCTTGGGTAACAGAAGAAATATTGAATTTAATTGATGATACGAGAAAATATAAAAATGCAGTAAATGAAGCAGGCAAAAAGGAATACAAACGTCTCAAAAATGAGATCGACAGGAAGTGCAAAATGGCTAAGCAGGGACGGCTAGAGGACAAATGTAAGGATGTAGAGGCTTTTCTCACTAGGGGTAAGATAGATACTGCCTACAGGAAAATTAAAGAGACCTTTTGAGATAAGAGAACCACTTGTATGAACATCAAGAGCTCAGATGGAAATCCAGTTCTAAGCAAAGAAGGGAAAGCAGAAAGGTGGAAGGAGTATATAGAGGGTCTATACAAGGGCGATGTACTTGAGGACAATATTATGGAAATGGAAGAGGATGTAGATGAAGATGAAATGGGAGATACGATACTGCGTGAAGAGTTTGACAGAGCACTGAAAGACCTGAGTCGAAACAAGGCCCCGGGAGTAGACAACATTCCATTAGAACTACTGATGGCCTTGGGAGAGGCAATCATGACAAAACTCTACCATCTGGTGAGCAAGATGTATGAAACAGGTGAAATACCCTCAGACTTCAAGAAGAATATAATAATTCCAATCCCAAAGAAAGCAGGTGTTGACAGATGTGAAAATTACCGGACAATCAGTTTAATAAGCCACAGCTGCAAAATACTAACACGAATTCTTTACAGACGAATGGAAAAACTAGTAGAACCCGGCCTCGGGGAAGATCAGTTTGGATTCCGTAGAAATACTGGAACACATGAGGCAATACTGACCTTACGACTTACCTTAGAAGAAAGATTAAGGAAAGGCAAACCTACGTTTCTAGCATTTGTAGACTTAGATAAAGCTTTTGACAATGTTGACTGGAATACTCTCTTTCAAATTCTAAAGGTGGCAGGGGTAAAATACAGGGAGCGAAAGGCTATTTACAATTTGTACAGAAACCAGATGGCAGTTATAAGAGTCGAGGGACATGAAAGGGAAGCAGCGGTTGGGAAGGGAGTAAGACAGGGTTGTAGCCTCTCCCCGATGTTATTCAATCTGTATATTGAGCAAGCAGTAAAGGAAACAAAAGAAAAATTCGGAGTAGGTATTAAAATCCATGGAGAAGAAATAAAAACTTTGAGGTTCGCCGATGACATTGTAATTCTGTCAGAGAGAGCAAAGGACTCGGAAGAGCAGTTGAACGGAATGGATGGTGTCTTGAAGGGAGGATATAAGATGAACATCAACAAAAGCAAAACAAGGATAATGGAATGTAGTCGAATTAAGTTGGGTGATGTTGAGGGTATTAGATTAAGAAATGAGACACTTAAAGTAGTAAAGGACTTTTGCTATTTGGGGAGCAAAATAACCGATGATGGTCGAAGTAGAGAGGATATAAAATGTAGACCGGCAATGGCAAGGAAAGCGTTTCTGAAGAAGAGAAATTTGTTAACATCGAGTATAGATTTAAGTGTCAGGAAGTCATTTCTGAAAGTATTTGTATGGAGTGTAGCCATGTATGGAAGTGAAACATGGACGGTAAATAGTTTGGACAAGAAGAGAATAGAAGCTTTCGAAATGTGGTGCTACAGAATAATGCTGAAGATTAGATGGGTAGATCACATAACTATTGAGGAGGTACTGAATAGGATTGGGAGAAGAGGAGTTCGTGGCACAACTTGACCAGAAGAAGGGATCGGTTGGTAGGACATGTTCTGAGGCATCAAGGGATCACAAATTTAGTATTGGAGGGCATCGTGGAGGGTAAAAATCGTAGGGGGAGACCAAGAGATGAATACACTAAGCGGATTCAGAAGGATGTAGGTTGCAGTAGGTACTGGGAGATGAAGAAGCTTGCACAGGATAAAGTAGCATGGAGAGCTGCATCAAACCAGTCTCAGGACTGGAGACCACAACAACAACAGTTGTTTTCAAGATGGTTTCATTTGCGTATATTATTTCTGGTTGAGTGGTTGTTTTGTAGTGTTTTAATTTTGTTTCTGTCGACAGGCTCTTTTTGTTGAAGGTGTTCTTGGTGATATATTGTGCTCTAGTCCATTTGTTTATTCTGTTATGCCATGTTGGCTTTTCATTGAGGTTATATGTTGTGATTTCTCCCAGATATTTAAATTTATCTACGATTTTGATTTCTTGGTTTCCTATGGCAATTTTGTTTATGAGTGGTGAGTCAGTTAACATGATGACTGTTTTTTCAAAGGATATTCCAAGACCAATTTTCTGTGCTGTTTCCTGTAGTGAGATAACTTGTTGTTTGGATTCCTGAATACTGTTGGACAAGAGAGCAAAGTCATCAGCAAATCCTAGACAATTTAAACTTATGTTGTCTTTGGGTCTTCCAGTTTTGATATTCTTTGGGTTAGTCTTGTACCATTCCCTCATTATGTATTCTAAAGCACAGTTGAACAGCAGAGGTGCCAAGCAATCTCCTTGTCTTAAACCTGTTTTTATGATGAATGGTTCAGAGAGTCCCCCCCCCCCCCCCCCCTGAACATGACTTTTGATACAGTGCTGGTTAAGGTAAGTTCTATCAATTTGATTAATTTTGTATGGAGCCCAAAATTTCTTAAGATTTTTAACATTGAAGGTCTATGGATACAGTAATATGCTTTTTTTTTTAAATCCACGAAGGTTATTTCGCTTTTAATAATAAACTCTGTAAACAAAACGACAGACTTGCGACGGGGAGCAAACCATGATCGATTTCGGATTTCTTACAAATCCATCTTCGGATGACATACGTTTACTTACTTTCTTCCTGAAGCCTCGTTTTGTACTCTCTATTGGTTTGATGCACTGGGACCGACAGAATGTTTTTTGTTCACAATTCAGTAAAATTTAAAAGTGACTGAGTGCTTCTGACGTCTATCAAAACATTCATGAACTTGTTTCAAAATTAGTAAAACGTGAAAAGCGCTGCATAGTTCTGTGACGCATTTCCTTGGAACATGGCATATAAGTCGTTGAATGGATTATTAACTGATATTTACATTAACCATCTGGAGCAAAAGTTCTTCTCATCCAGTAACCAAATAAACAGAAAAATAAATTACTACAAGACATATGTGGATGACACTTTCTTACTGTTTAAAGGTAACAGCAGCAAGGTTGATGTACTAGCTGAAGATCTGAGCAAATTACATAACAACAACAAAATCACTGTCGAACATGAAATAAACAATAGCATTAACTTCCTAGACCTTAAAATATCCAACAGACACAACAAACATTACTCTGACCTATTTCGTAAGCCAATACCATCAGTAACACATCTTGCCACTCGAACGAGTGTAAGATGGCTAACTTCTGGTCAAAGCTTCATCGTATACATAAAATTCCATTCATCCCCACTGAACAGCAAAAATGGAGATGAGCGTTTGGCGTCACTGGCCGGGAGGCCCCTTGCGGGGCAGGTCCGGCCGCCTTGGTGCAGGTCTTCAACCGGGAATCGAACCCGGGCCCGTAGGACGGCAATCCGTCACGCTGACCACTTTTTTTTCTTCATTTTGTCCGTTGTCGATCGTTGGGTTTGGTCGTTGCGGACGTCACACGACATCCGTTCAAGTTCGTTTGTTGATCCTTCCACTCAGTTTCTTACTACAGAGGCCAACCAGCTCTCTGACCAAACACGCTGAGCTACCGTGCCAGCACCAATCAGCTACCGGGGCGGACACAGCAAAAATAAATCAGTGGATATGATGCTTCAGTACTAGATAAGCTCCCTCAGAAAATAAAAGCAAGAATTGCTGACAACGAGTCTCTGGAACAGTGTCTACAGCATATGTGGAGAACATAAAATCAATAAAATATGCATCCATATCATATATAGGACCACTTACATATAAAATTTCCAACCTATTTAAAAAGAAGAATGTCAAAAAACAGCTTGTCCACCAATAACAAATTTCAACAGAGAACTGTACACACTTCCACATATTATCATCTTCCAATAATGATGAGAAATCCATAAACTGAACTGTGATAAGTGTCCCAAATTCTACATTAAGAAAACAAGTGTAATGGCTATTTTGGAGTACCTAGGACGGGGCTACTGTATGAACCTGTTTGCTCATTCAGAATAGGGTCATTCAGAATGAGATCATGATAGATGTTCTTGCGTATATGAACCTCAATCTCCTCTAGAAGGTTCAATGTGCCATCCTTATCTGTAGTGTGTAACATCCGCAGGTTGTTTTTCTAGATTACCTACTGTATGGTTATTTTCTGAAAGATGGGCGAGAAAAGCTGATTTTCTTATGTTATTTAGCCACAGGACATCAAAGTTACCGATAGAAAACCTTTTAGAGAGCAATAATACGTCAAATTATCATACAGAATTGGGAGTTCATACATCCTTGCAAAATCTCAAATTTATAAAAATCTAGTTTTAAATAAGGATTAGCCTACTGAATATTTATATGGTACAGTGAGGGTATTAGTCCTCTCAGATATCAATGAGAATTGTAACATTTTCGAACTGTAACTTATTACAATAAACTTAATTTTACGAACGTTAAGGACTGTCTCATCTCCAAGATATTTCCTTTATAAGGCCCCAACTTAGCACAGCGTTCTTGTTCTATCTAGAACTAAAAATTCTTTACTGTGTTTTAAGAATTTCTAGTAGTTAGTTTTCATTTACTTAAAGATACAGAAAAAAGAGCTGAAACGGTCATGTTTTGGAGGAATGGGCAGTTTAGTATGCTAATCTGTCTAGGTTTCTATGTTTTTATAGGATACCACGGTATCTGTTATATATTGTGTGCAGCTGTTGCTTGAACTACATTCTTGCCTGGCATTTAGGTGGCGAAGCAAAGTGCCGATTTCAACCTAACTTCTGTTGTCAGAAATGCCTTCCGCATGCAGGCATCGACATTCAGTTGGCGACTTTCCTTCTTAACCGCTATAAGGAATTAACAGCCTAGAGGATAAATTTTCCATAATAATTCACTTTTTTGAAGAAGGCGTGTATTTCCTTGATGTTAGTGTGAGGATGTTAAATGGTCTGTGGCTTCAATACTCCATTTTGTGGTTTTAAGCCGATCTTTGCTAAGAACCCAGTATAAGAAATCAGTTTTGGTACACAAATCTGTGTTTGTTCGGTTTAAATTTCGATGCGTTTTAGTAGAGCGTTTGAAACAACGTTCACAGGTTTTAATGTGTTGCAACCTGGTAGTCACGGGGATGAAGATGTCATTCCGTTAGTTGGTACATTGAGAAGTGTCTTGTATCACTCGCTTGAAGCACCGCTGGAAAACTGCAGCCAACTGGATATGCCATATGCAAGGCAACTGCCACCGAAAGCGCTTCTACAATTTTTGTATGCGTCAGCTGGATTTATTTTCGAAGAACTGGCACCCAGACGGTTTCACTATAAGTACTGTGAGGCAAGGAAGAGTATAGATTTGGGCATTAATGGAGGACCCCAAACCTCCACATATGTGTATAGAGCCATCTGGTTTCTTGACGACTACCAATGTGGCCCACCAGTTGGAGGACTTCGGTCTGGTGACACTTTTTCCTATTATATCTTCTGACTCTCTCTCAAAGTTGGAACGTGGTAGCTTATTCCTCGCACTGACGAGCGACAAGTAATGCTTTCATTGTGATATGGGTGGATAATTTTTTTACAAAATTTAAGTCTGGTCGAAATATAGACGCATTTCCTTGGAATATGGCACATAAATCGTTGAAATATATAATATCTTCCATAACATTAACAGCCATTGACTTGAAAATTATAACACGGAGAAGATGTTTCTGTCAAAAATAATTGAGGCGGTTGGTGACACTATAACCAGGAGGGATAGTTAACGACTGACAGTTTTATATGTGGCCGACACCGCCATTTGACCTTTCAGAGGAATGGCTTGATCATTATAGTGCAGAAATCGCCTCTGAATTGGTTGGGGAGCCAACAGTATCATAGGTGTCTTCTATAGAGAGAGATACGCGGGTGTCTGCGTCTAATTTAATTTTATTGCAGTTTGTTGCACTGTTAGTGTCAGTACTACTTTGCACGAGATGGAAGTTCCTGGGTTGAGATGGTTGAGATGGATGCGATGTTGTTGACATGTGAGTAATGAGGCTGCGGGTCCAGTTGCTTGCGCAGAGGCTGACTATGACAAACAACGGCCATGCATCCTACTTTGTAACGGTGCAGGCACATTGCGCTGAGCTGCGTGCAGTTCCTACGCTGATGTTGGAGAGAACATTCACGGCACGACTGGTATGGAATTCGAAATCGGGGTGCATCTATTTTGCTACTGTTCTGCGAGTTTACAGATGAGGCAGACGGATGACGGGGACTGGACTTGTAAGACGATGGCGATTTCGCCAGTAGGAGAAGGCTATAATAAGATTATGACAATAACGATGATGACACCTATCTATCACATGAATTACGTTTATGTAATCAGCGAATTGGTTCATGTGCTGTAGTTACTTCTACCTCCTTGTTACCCACGTTCTGAGCCGATGCTGATAGTGTGCAATTGCTGGAGCCCGTTCCAGTCTCGGGTTAGATATCTTGAGGGCCATGGCTGGAACTTAAACTTAGGTAGCTTATCAGATAACAACACTTTGAACTAGTGATTCTGCATTAGAGTGGTTGCATTCTTCGTTTCCACATTTAAACTGGTTAAGTCGACAAAGTCCTTTGACCAGACAACAAAACGCTACAGAACTCGAGGCTCCTTCTTACGACATTGTAGAAATTTTTGACGAGAAGCCACTATATGCATTGTCTAGCGAAGTTACTTGACAGAAAACTCCCCTTAGGATGAGGCATTAGGCTCAGCAAGTAGTTTAAGCTTATGAAAAATTTCATAAATCGAAGTAACTTCATTCTTGGAGACTAAAAGTCGATATCGGCTGCTTGTGGTTCACTTTTAACATAGTTTTTATCCCAGACTGATATACCATCTTCAGTGGCACATTATAAGTATCGTTTTGTTACACGAGCAATTTTTAAGACATGTACTGTTAAAAATCGCATGTACATATAAAGTAGTACATGCCTTTTGGTGTTAAAAGCAAACGGTGGCCAATCATATGAACGTCAGTGAAATAGCGCTTCGTTGTTTCAGTGATCTATGAAATATATTTGATGGAAGAGATGCTAGTACTTCTGCATGTACGATATAGCAGTTTAAAAGCACCCCATAGGTCAAGTGACTGATGTTTTCAGCGACTTCGGCTAATATACAGTTACGCGCTCACTTATTTCTATATGTGTCACTTTTGTACAAGTGCGATGGTTGAATGCTGGAACTGTGTTGTCATCTTCTTAAGTGAAGCATTTTCGATCGACATTTTATCATTTTCCGTTTTTATTTCATGGTGGTTAACGACAATTTCAATTTGTTCTATTAACTTTTTTTACGCGGGACCAAAAAATTTTAACGCTTTTTGACAGCTCAGCAGGCAATATATGGCTTTCAAATTCACTGAGCGCTTCTAGTATTGCTGTATTTACCTTCTTTTTACTTTGTTCTGCTTTTGTTTTTCAGAAAAAGGACGGGATCTGCCTTGGAGATAGTTTTGCTACACTTTATTTAGTGGAGAGGATTGCGAAACTTTGCCACGGGCTGTGTACGGGCAATGCAGTGCACACGTAGAAGAATTTTGTGGGGAGAACTCCATATGTACACTACTGTTCATGAAAATTGCATTACAAAAAAAAGTATACATGTGATTACAGTGAAATTTATTTCACAGATTAGGGGCCTGACAATACACGACTGATTAGAAAGACAAAACAGTACATGTACTTTGATATGGAATGGAAGGGGGGCTGCATATGGCCTGGGGAACATACTGCCTCTTGGTTTGTAGGCGCATCCATAAAGCGTCGACAGTGGTTGCAGGAGGACCAGAATGAGCAAGTTGCCAAACGACTACATCTCAGTCATTTCTGATGGACGACTAGTCAGCCGAACGTGCAAGTCATGGAAGCATTCGTGCACATCATTCTCCGAAGAAGGCTTGCACATTGCTCGCCACATGTGTCCAGGCTTTGTCCTGATGAAGTAGGGCACGTGGAGATACCTGTAGGAAAGGCTCTAAGATTTCCCTGACGTTGTGGTTGCTGTTCAGATTGCCCTCAGTACGTAGGAGGCAAGATTGCATGTTCAGCTAATGGCACCCCAAAATCATCACACTTGGCTTTTGTCCGCTATGCTACTTAACAATGCCGTCCGCTCCACTGCGTTCGCTACTGTAGTGTCAAACACGTACGAGACCATCTCTGTAGGACAAGATGAAGCGGGATTCTTCCACATACACTTTATTCTGTCACTCACCATGCCAGCAAAGGCGTTCACCTAACATTGCAGTCTGAAGTCATGGTGATTTCTCTTCAATGGAAGCCGACACAAGCACTTGCGTGCCATCAGTCCAGCCCCCAGCAGACGGCATAAAACCGTCGACGCAGACACGCCAATACACGTTGCAGAACTCGAACAGCGAGCCAAGATTATTGACAAAGCTGTTCTCTCCGTTAAGGCCATGCTGCCAAGACAGCCGTTATTGTGCGCTGTGGTCACATTGTGTGTTCCAGTTCCCTGTCGTCACTGTGCACGACCTTCTTCCATCCATTGGTTCTACACAAAAATCACTGTCGTAATAGCGTGCCTTGTACGAGCCACAATGTCACGATACGATAAATCCGGTTTTCAGGGACCAATCATTCTGCTCCAATCGAACTCAGGTTTCCACTTCGTTTGACAGCTTTGCACCAACTGAGCGTGACGTAACACTGATCTGTCTGGACACACAAATGAGGTCACTGCTGGGCCTATGTGTACGCCACCTCCCTGCAGTCCTAATAATATTTTATAATTCCACTGTTCAAAGCATCCTCCGATTTTTGAGTAGTTGGGACATTTACTTCTCAGTGTTGCAATTTTCAAAAACAGTAGTACAGATGTAGGGAACCCGCTCTTGCGACACCTCTACATAAGACGTGATGTAAGAACAAATGCGACTCCAGAAACCTAATGTAAAACACGCGAAAGTATTCAAGATGGCTGATAAATTGAGAATAAAAGTCTCAAGTTCGACAGAGGAGCACTGATACGACCTAATGAGGCTAGAGATGGAAGCAGATGGATCTCACGGAAATGGTCGGACTGTATGTGAGACGGAAGTATCTAAGCGCGAGACCACTGCAGTGAGACGAGGAAGAAGGAAGGAAGATTGGGGTTTAAAATTTAGTCAATGACGGTGTCAATATAAGTTGAGCAAAGCTCTGATTGAGGGAAGAACAAGGAAGAATATCGGTCATTTCCTTTTGAAGAGACTCCTCCTGGCATTCACCTTCAGCTGTTTAGCGAAATCAATAGAAAACCCAACACTGGATGGCTGGACGGAGATTGGAATCGCCGTTCTTCCAAATAAGAATCCAGTGTTTTAATCGATCGATGTGAGATGAGCAGGGACACCATCAGTTCAAGCCACTGACGAAACGGCCCCGTGCACGCTCTGACTGTATGTTACAAGATGTTGCAGATCAGAAATTGCCGTAACTCAATCAAATGTTCACCGACACAAACATTTGCTTACTGCAAGTGTGGTCGTACACGTGCCAATTTAATCTGAGGGTGCGGCAAGCATTTTGCATGTCGGTTTCATCAAAAATTGGAATACATTTATTATTCTGAGTCTGCCAACAGGGAAAATCGGGGAAAAAAGTTACTGATATTATAAACCATTATGAGTTGCAGGAAGGTGCCTTGTTTAATTTGCATACTATTAACTCAGTGACAATTTTTATGGGTTATGAATGTTTCTAGAGAGCGTGCGAATTGTACTTGAGACCGAGCAAAGGGAAACGCTTCGGCCAAGCAGGTCGGTGACCGGTCCCAACCGCGCCTGGAGTGGATACTTGGAAGCTAGGTTGGCCAGAAACCCACAGGGGCCAGTATGGCATTGTCCTCCCACAAGACAGCTTGCGGCTAATGTCTAGCCGAAGGGCAGTACGGCGCTGTGTGCGGGAGTTGGGGGCACCTTTCTGTGTTTTCTGACGTCTTTTTAAGATAAGTATTTGCTACTTGTAGAAAGCGAAGCCCACAGGAAACAAATTATAGCCTCACGGAGATCCTCCCTGAATTTATCGAACACATTTGCGAGGCAGTGGACGTTGATGGGAGTACGTGCGGATGGTGTAAAGATGTGCGAAGTCAGATCGCAGCGCCGAAGTGAATGCTTTTTGGTAATAGCGGAGGATTTAGTGTTGGCATTGGAGACTGAAAAAGACACTCTATTTTTGGCGGGATTCTCTGTTACAGTGAATCTTCGTATCGGGCAGTAGTGGTTCGTGATTTTCTGATTGGCTACTAGGAGCTTTTGGCGGCTTGGAATAGACAGGACTAAGTTAGCGCCACAAGGACTGCAGATCGTGGTAGGACGAGTGTGTGTCGTCATAGAATTCAGGGTAGGACGCTGTGGTGTCCTGATCGGCTTAGCGTAGCAGCGTGGTAGAGGCTGCCATATCTTGGAGTCCCACAAAGGTGCCGACGACTCCGTCTTCTCGAAGGGACCAGCACATCTGCCGCGCACAGCTCGGCGCAGCGCAGTCATACATAGGGTGAGCATAAATCGTAGCACTGGTGAAGTAGTTCGGTTTGATTCCACACTTATGGAGTTCAGGACGATCACCTGTCTCTTAGCCTTTTACAATGGTAATGAATGTGTAGACTTCTGGGCTTTAGTCACCTACTTGCAGTCATCAATTCGACCGAAAATTACAGGATTGAAAAATTGTCAGTTGTCATTGATCTTCGGGAGAAAGTAAATTCCTAAGAGGACAAGAAGTAATTTAAGTAATATTGGAGTGATACTGCTTTACTGCTTTCCACTTAATCTTCAAGCAAATTTGAATAGATGTAATTAACAAAGGTTTTTGGTTATTTATTTTATATGTTGATACAGTAAATGTAATGTGTTTATGAATAAATATGACTAATGAATTTAATAGTTGTTTCTGTTAGGCATTTAATCTGTGTCCACAATGATATCAGCAATCAGGTCAAAATAATAACCAACATAAGAATTCCAGCCAGACAGCGGTAGATAGAGTGAAATTTTGTACGGATTCCCCACTTTAAGAGCTATACCTATTGCCGTAAATTTTGCGTTATCCACTTAAATTTGCACAAAAAATTTTAGAGGTTAGTTCTTAAAGAGGAGGGTCTGTCCACAATTAGTTTTGGACGGTTAAGAAAAATTCTGCACCGCAGGGTTTTGCAAACTGAACTTTAGACGTCGCAACGCTTTCAGGTAAATGTTTATTTCCAACAAATTGTTACATGTACTTTGAAAATGCTGCAGGCGCTGCCTTACCAAGTACTTCCTAATTGAAGTGATCATTTGTGAAATTCATACAACTGCTTACGGACTTACTAAAGCATTTTTAAATTTACTTTACTCTGTGTCATAATGTCCAAGAGGGTCCACTGTATACAGTATTTGTGAATCTGTCCTGAGACCGTAAGTGTGTCTTCTGAAATCTTGCTTGGAGGGTAGAACTTTCGATGTAAGGGAACAGGATGACCTGTTCTCAGAACGCCGGATCCTAACAGGACTTCCGCAAGGCTCACAAGGAACCCCTTGTGAGCGAGGTCGGCAGTTCGGTCTTTAGTAAGGTTCATTTGAAACTACTATGCTAACAATTATGACAGGAAAAATATTAGCTGCTAATAAATCTTCATGTTCATCGAGATAGCGACGGAAGATTAGTGTCCGGGAGGTGCAGAGTCATCCTTCTTTGGGATGTATGTCTTGCACTTCACAAAATGAGCATTGTCAAATTCAAGAAATGTTCAAAGCAGACCATTAACTTACACCACGAATACCGAATGAAAAATGGCGCGCCACAGATATCGAAAGGTTCGCATCAACAAGGTCGAAAGCGAGCTCCTTGGGAGTTACAAACGGTGCAAGACGTTCATCTAACCATCCACGCATTTAGAATCATATTGGTGTAACGCACTGATGAGAACTGATGGAGTGTGATGGCATGCAAAACAGTCTGTCGTGGAGCTTAACGTGAAACTGGCTACCCTTCAAGATTCAGCTGCAGATTGTGCGATAATATGTTACATAGGCATGGAAAAATCGAACATCCGGAGGCTGAATATGTCCAGTGGTTCCAAGATGCATGAAGTGCAGTGTAACACACTTTTCAGGAGGGATTGTTTGCTCTGAAAGAGTATGATTTTTATACATAGACTTGGAATCAGGCAACAGGAAGTTACTTTGACAAGCTATTGGCCAAAAGCAGTGCCCATGCCATAGTTGAAGTTCTGTTACGCCCATTTTCATACTCTCGCTTGCTGGGACGTAAATAGTCCCTACTGCACTTGCAAGATCACGCATACCAGGAAGAATCGTACTGGGCAGAGCACAAGCAACGTCTCGCACCACAATAAATAAGTTTCCAGCCAATTTACCATCCAGAGTAACAGTCGGCTTGACTGTATACGAATGCTTTACGACATTGATGTTAGTTGATCTTGATACAACTCTCTTGGTACCTCTAATTTGCAGGGTTCCTTCATATGCATGATATCTTCAAATCCCAATTGATCGCAGCTACGAACAAATTCCTTACTGAAACTTCCTGGCAGATTAAAACTGTGTGCCGGGCCGAGACTCGAACTCGGGACCTTTGCCTTTCGCAGACAAGTGCTCTACCAGCTGAGCTACCCAAGCACGACTAATGCCCCGTCCTCACAGCTTTACTTCTGCCAGTACCTCGTCTCCTACCTTCTAAACTTTACAGATTTTCTCCTGCGAACCTTGCAGAACTAGCACTCCCGAAAGAAAGGATATTGCGGAGATATGGCTTAGCCACAGCCTTGTGGATGTTTCCAGAATGATATTTTCACTCTGCGGCGGAGTGTGCGCTGATATGAAACTTCATGCCAGATTAAAACTGTTAGGGCGGGGCATGAGTCGTGCTTGGATAGCTCAGTTGGTAGAGCACTTGCCCGCGAAAAGCAAAGGTCCCGAGTTCGAGCCTCGGCCCGGCACACAGTTTTAATCTGCCAGGAAGTTTCATATCAGCGCACACTCCGCTACAGAGTGAAAATATCATTCTGGAAATTCCTTACTGAACGATGGGATAAGTTTGTTTATCTCATCTACAAGTTTTCGGGCCGACTCCGCAGTCTGTTGTGCATCGTCAAGTCCACACTTTGTTTGAAATTTCATTGTCTTATGTCTTCCAATTCTGTAGCATTGTCTGCAGCTATGCAACCACATAATGCTTCTCTTGAAATCACTGTAATTTATGGCTCAAATGGCTCTAAGGACTATGGGACTTAACAGAGAGGTCATCAGTCCCCTAGAAATAGATATACTTAAACCTAACTAACCTAAGGACATCACACACAGCCATGCCCGAGGCAGGATTCGAACCTGCGACCGTAGCAGCACACTGTAATTTATGTCGCGCGCAATCTGATGTGCATAATGTAGTAGGTCACCATCACACAGATCCTGTAAACTGTATCGAGCATGCTTGAAACGCGCAAACAACAGTTCTTGTAACAAGTACGCCTTGTCCTCCTATTAGTGTCCGTGGTTTTATTTGTGCACTACACGACCATATTGCTACGGACTTATTCGAAATTTGTTCATAAGTGTTTCTTTTACTATGCTGCGAATGATCTTCCATGTACACAATTATGATTACTACCCGCTCTTTGGACAACGATTGTGCTTTACTACGTTTCCCTGAAGACGGGATTTGTGGCTCTCTGTCCAATAAGGATGATGAACTACGTGGCTACACATGCTTCAGTATCACTTCCACTTGTTGAAGACGTATCGACATCATTGTAATCTTCATGTACACTATCTACAAAGTCGAGTGGATAGGACACCACTCATTTCATTGACTCATCTTGCAGAAACGGTAATATTTCACCTACCACTTCTTTCTCACTCTGCGAAATTCCTTGGGTTCCTTTATGACAAAATGTTACCTTCGGCAACTGTCGTTGTAGATATAATGCAAATGTTTGCTTTGTTTATCGTTTCTATTGCTCTGCTTCGTATCAACATCACTATGCCGTTGCACTGTTGTTATTCGTCGACTAAGCAGTTCAATTACACTCTGTAGCCTTATACTGCGCGCACCACTGGATATCTTCAGCACTCATCCTGTTGCCATTACCAGCCAATATTGTGATTGCTTGGAAGACAATATGTGGGACGTCGAATGCCGTAAACATCATTGTGACTTCACACTCAAGGCGTGTCTTGTCAGTTCTCGATCCCATGCTATTCAGTCTAAACACAGCACACAAGACGGCCTCTCCACTTGGCCAACTTGCGCAGTATGCAGATAACACTTGGTTATTCACGAGAAGCGTTATGTGATGTGACGGGTGGGTTGTGGCGACCTGGAAATAATCTAAATTCGGAGTTGGCGTGGCCGCACGGGCCGCTCGGCAAGCAGGGGCCCGGCAGCGACCACGTGGTGCCGAACGTTAGCTGAGCGAGCACACGGCTGGGAATTCCTTGGTGATGCTGTGTCGCTGAAAGAGACTTGTACGCCAGGAGAGCCAAAAATGGCGGACTTTGTGAAACCTTAATGGCAGACATTTCACAGTTCGTATAGAAATTAATAGTAGCCGGATGAAACATAATGCCTCAAAAAGAAATATGTACATTACTGTTATTTGCACGACAATTCTGACAGTGTAATCAGAGTTTCAATATCTTTACTAGTTTAAAGTTTAGTTTTTTGATGATAAATTATACAAGTAACACCCAGCAACGAATTTCCAAAATCTAAACGACTCAACCGATTTTGTCGATCGACGTGTCTTTACAAAGCTATTAGTGTAGACCTAAATCGGTATAAATTACAGGCATGTAACTTGAATAGTACGTGTGTTATTGGAGGTCAAAGTGGCCGATTACTATCGATCGCGCCAGGCCATAAGTACTCCACAGTTACACGAAAAAACGGTAGCAGCATGCTTATAAATATATTCATTCATCTATGTCTTAGTTTATATCCGATTTATACTATGCATGATGAAATTTGTTAAATATTTACAGTGTTTTAGAAACCACAGAGACATTAATCTACTGGCCTACCTTTAGCTTGCTATTCCTTTGATATATGTTTATTTGATTTGTTTATGTATTTAATAATGTGTGTTAGCGCGTGTTTATGGTCCAGCCGTAGGAATATTTATTTAATTTCAAGTTCTTTAAATGTAAATCCAGTGGCTCGAATGTGTTTCAATATGTTTGTGCATGTGATTTGGCTTGAAGACAGGGCGGGAGCGCTCTAGCCAATCACAGCGCTCCTGAATGGGGAGACTGGATGGAAGTGTGAGAAGAGCTTCATTTCGAGAGAGCAGAGGGGAGTGCTGGAGAGTACGGTACAGGACAGAGGAGGGACATGAAGGCGCGACGCAGAGTCGGCGGAGAGGAACTTGGAGTGTGGAGCAGTTTGCGCGTGGTCGCGGAGGATAGAAATATTTCGGAGTGCCGACCTACGCTCTTGTGTGATTTCCGTGGCTTCTGCAGTGAAGACGTAGTATGCGTTCACAAGTGAATATCTGGCAAGCTATGTTGTTGTCCATAACTAATTACGTGAAGTAGAAATCCATTATTTCTCTGTTATTCAACTTATATTTTATTTAATTGCTGGACCATCGACACCAATAAATGTCTTCCAGAAATATACCGCATTCTCAAAAGTACTTCTACTATCGTACTCATCATTTAAAGTCGTTAAGACAGTACCTGTAGATTTTATTTAATTGCAATCTTTCATTTATAAATTTATATGTTACATTCATAATTCGCTATTGCCGAGTGATAGAAACCTTCGACCATTCGATTCATGTGTGTATTCTTATCGTATATTGTAGACCCAGCAGTATTTGGCCTGTAATGGGGCAACTATGTATCCCAGACCCTACAGAATGAAACCAGCCAAAACTTTTAATATTGCAACTCTGAGTCGGAGGGTACGTAGTTGAAGGCCACACCACCATCTTTATTTTGTTCTCGAAAGCCCGCAGTGAGTAACCAACTAACGCAGCACATGCCCCAGATAGTCTACGAGAGACTGGTGGCGGTGGTGGCAAAGTGGAAACTGGCCTTCAGTTCAGTAAAAAGCCAAGCTATCGGCACTGCTAAGCGTCCTGTCCACCTAGACGTGCGACAGATAAGACTGGTTTATCCACGGCAGATTCGTCGACTGTACTCGGCGCGCCGCGTGCCACTCACAACAACGCGAGAGAGAGCACATTTAAATCTTACTATATGGCAGTGCCTGTGGTTTTATGATGTACTCTGCAATATCCTTTAGACATGCATCCATATCTGAAGGAACAGGCGCTGCTGCGATCGACAGCTGTATGAAAAATTATAAATATACTTTATGTGCAATTGCGAATGTGATCACAGTCCAGCTGCACAACGTATTGGTGACAAGGAAAATTTGAGCCGGACCGGAAGTCGAACTTGGATTTCCCGCTTTACGCGAGCGATCGCCTCGACCGCCTCAGCCATCCGAGCACGCCTCCAGGACCGACCCAAATTTCCATACTTCACCGGGTGTCTACGTCCTGTACGTCGGTTTCTGTGACTCCCGCATAGGGAGCGACTTAATGATTACTGTCGCGGCCTTATCTTGCAGTGCCTGTGGTTTTACAACGTACTCTGCAGTGTTCTTCAGACATACATGCATGTCTGAAAGACACTGCAGATTACATCGTAAAAACACAGGCACAGCAACACAGTATGCATGCATGGATGTCTGAAGGACGTTGCAGAGTACGTCTTAAAAACACAGGCACAGCTATATGCCACGACAATGGAATCACAGCTGTTTTGCGAGTACAGGACGGTGAGAAACGGTGGGTATGAAAGTTTGGGTCGGTACTGGAAGCGTGCTCGGAAGGCCGAGGCGGTCAAGGCGACCGCTCGCGTAAAGCAAGAAATCCGGGTTCGACTCGCTGCCCAGCACCAGTGTTCATTGTCACCAATACGTTGCGGAGCTGGAGTCTGATCATATTCGCAATTGCGAATACAGTTTTTACATTTAAATCTCCCGCCAGCGAGCCGCCGAGTGAGCATAACTGTCCCATCGGTCGTTCTTTTCCGATAGGTAGTATCACGCATACACCCCACCAAAGGACGCTAAACTGACACGACCTCACCGCTCATGACTGTGGTTGGCCGTCTCATCTTTTTAAGTAACCCCACACAGAGCTTTGCCCCCAGATTCAGTGTGTCTATACACTTATCAACATTGAAGTAAAGACTGCAGTGAGAACTGACGTGAAGGCCGATGGGAGCATGTCATGACCTCACACAAATGCAGGATGCTTTTCGATCGGTACCCCTGGGATTTGCAGTGGGATGATAGAAGGTAGCACGAGTGGGGTGGTTGTAGGAATCTGGAACATTCTATAGTAATTAGTACTGGAATACTTTAGTAAATAACTTTTACTTAACTCTGTCCTGCTACTGCACTCCAGGAACATAACTAATAACAACTATCTTTCTTGAATACCAATGACTCACTAACAAACATTAACTGGATTATACAACAAGCAAGATAACACAGTTCTGGTATTACGTGCGTAATACATGCGCGAACTAGAGGCTGCGAACCTAGCGATCTGAAGGCTATCCTATCTGACTTCGCTTACGGCCTGTAGCTGACTCGGCCGGTGCGGTCTCCGAGTCTCTGTCCGTGCCGTACGGCGGCGCTGCAAGCGCCAGCGAGTCCAGAGAGGTTGCAAGGGCTGGACCGCTATCGATTATCGCAACCTCTAGCGTGGTATCTAACGTTGACACCACAAGAACAATAAGTCGTCATAGCACGATCCTACTAAACGCTACTAATGTTCAATGACTCATATAAGTGTAACAGTATTCAAGATTATTTGTTACCATCAAGAACTTTACTACCTTTGTAAATAACTCAACACTACAGAACACCCTAAAGAATTCAAAGTTATAACAACTTAATTATTAAGCTTACTTAGTGTAAATAAACTTATTAATGTGATACCTTTTTGTAGATGACTGATTGCGTTTACTAGCCACCTACACACAGTCACAACATAGACAACGCCGCAGACATCGACCGTGTTCAACGCTTTGCATCTCCATCGGGATGAGATCCACTAACCTTCAAACGACAGGTCGGCAGCTTCTACAAAAATATCTTGAATGTCACAGAAGCAAAGCATCCGCTACTTGGGCCCTGCAGTGAAGCATCGTAACACCACCAGGTGACTTTACGGTACAACGCCGTAACACCACCATTGTTCCTTCTAGTATTCTAATGCAACTATTTTTAGAGAAACAATAAATGTAAGAAATGATGCTAGCATAGGCCAACAAGAAAGTATAATGCAACAACCCAAAGCTCTGCCTTCACAGAAGGTAGCAGACCAATGATTTCCGCTATCAAGATCCGTCGGTGACGATGTTGACCACAATTTGGCATCCAGTAAATACATAAATCACGTCACAAGGTAATATAATACACTCTCAGAAAAAAAACCACCACCAATGGACTATCCGAATGGGTAGTAGCTGTGATCTAATTGTACATACAACAAATAATTAAGATCTCAGAAAATTTGGATGATTTAAACAAGAGAAAGAGCTTCACATATTGAGCAAATCAATAACGCGTTGCTCTACTTCTGGCCCTTACCCAAGCAGTTATTCGGTTTGGTACTGATTGAAAGAGTTGTTGGGTGTCGTCTTGAGTGACATCATACCAAATTCTGTACAAGTGACGCGTTAAATCGCTTGGAGGGCCCAATTCATAAAGCTTCAAACTTTCTCAACTGGGGAGAGATCCAGCGACAATTCTGGCCAAGGTAGGGTTTGGCAAACACTAACAAGGGGAGGCCGCCAATTGTGAAATTCAGATTCGATTCATACTGCGCATAATAAAAGCTCATGGCCAGAGGTGTAATGTGGCAAAGCACCAAGATGCACTTCTCAGCCGTTGTCGAGAAAATCGACAGTTAAAAGAAAATGTTGCGGTGAAATACTCTCTACGATTAAAATTTGCTACAGCGTGTAAGCGCTCGGGTTCGTAATCCAAAGGTCGCCTGATCGAATCCCGCGCCATGTAACCTTTTTTTTTTAGTATTTGTTTTTTGTAATTCAAATGTATACACACACACACACACATATATATATATATATATATATATATATATATATATATATATATATATAATTCCCGGCAATCAGATCCAACAATTATGCATATAATATGTTGTTGAAAGTCGTTTGTCTTGGAAAAACTGGCGACTTCGAACACATTATGTTTTCCGCAAACAAAGTTTTATTTCACAAATGTTATTAATTGTCTTCATAGTGTTTACCACGTATAGTTAACAGAAGACGTAGAAACGATATTCCGAAACGAATACGTATAGTGTAAGTCAAACGTTCGATTTAGAATAGAATTTTTAATCGAGCGAAACCGTGACATCAACTCCAGAGACGATTCTATAAAAATCCAATCCATCGTCCACCACCAATTGTCTTCTCCGATTTCTGCCGATATGATACGATACGCGTGGTATGCATCAAACCTGACGAACGATAGAACAATTTTTAAGAATGTGAATCAGGTGTGTTTCGCAACAGATAATTTAAAAAACAATTGTTCTTGTAAAAACGCATCGTTTATCAGATGTGCTCGATGTCGTGCTGTTTTCTGCTTCCCATGTTTCTATGATAAGTATCACTCTGGTTGGTGCGATACTCCAGCTACTTCTTGTCACTAATTGTTAATTATGTGCGGGTGTATACCGAACTTTTCAATAGATTGCATCCACTTGAATATTATTTGTGATATTGTGTTTTATTTCAAGTATTATTTTTCCACGACAAATGACTTATATATATATATATATATATATATATATATATATATATATATATATATATATATATATATGAATTACAAAAAACAAATAATAAAAAAACTTGCATGGCGTGAGATTTGATCCGGCAACCTTCGGATCACGAACCCGAGCGCTTACCGCTGCGCCACGACACTGTAGAAATTTATTAATCGTAAAGAGTATTTCACGGCAACGGTTTCTTTTAACTGTCGATTTTCTCGACAACGGCTGAGAAGTGCATCGTGGTGCTTTGCTACATTACACCTCTGGCCATGAGTTTTTATTATGCGCAGTATGAATCGAATCTGAATTTAACAATTGGCGGCCTCCCCTTGTAAGACAAGCAGTAGAAACTCTCGTCGTGTGCGGGCGAGCATAATCTTGCTGAAAAGTAAGCCCAGGATGGCCTGCCACGAAGTGCAACAAAACGTGGCTTAGATTATCGTCGATATATCGCATTGCTATACGGATGCCGCGGATGACAACCAAAGAGGTCCTGCTATGAAACGAAATGGCCACACAGTCAGGTTGGTATCATACCGCTGCCCAAGGTGTCTCCAGACACGTTTTCGGCTTGCGATCTCGTTGATTGGAGCAGAATTGTATGTAGTGATGAGTTCCGCTTCGAACTAATCCCCCATGCCCAGCTATGCCTGCACCTTCATTTCAAGGATAATAATGTCAGCAACATTGGTAAGTAGCTCGCCTTTCTGTTAACCTATAGCTCTGTTCAGCGTAATGGCGGGTTGTTGGTAACGCGCTGTTGCCAGACAGTGAGTCATATGCACCTGACAGTCACATGTACTTCTACGATTCGTTCTAATAGTTTCTGCGTTGGTAACAATCAATATAATTACGTTTTTGCGGTGAAATATTGATTTAGGCTATGTCATCCACAACGTTATGTAAGAAATTTAAAGGTACGTTATTTGAATTTAAAACGTTTTAAAAGATTTACCATTCATTTCCTTATTTACAGTATACGGAACGTAAAATTATTGCTGAAAATATTAGATATTATATGTTTGTATGAAGTGGAAGTGTTGATAAATCAGTGACAAAAAGCATATCAGGGTAAAAAGTATGACTACTGAAATTTCAAGCAAATTTGAACGCTAACGAAAATATATAATTGGTCTGTATGAGAGATTCTAAAAGCAGTGATATTAGCTACAAGATAGCTGAAATCTAGATCTGCAGTAAAGCCAGATTAATTTGCGACTGATTGCTGTAAATACCTACTTCGTTTTCCAAAACATTGCACAGTCGCTGAGCACATCGTTTCCCTATGGAACCCAATGCGAAATAGGGCTGTTGGAGTTTTGGTTCTGAATTAATACAAAACTGCGTCAATAATATTTTTATTGCTATACAATATTTTATTAAATTATTACTTACGAAATGTTGATGTCATAACTGCACAGTTATTTGAGAGAAAAGTGTAAGATGTCACAGATGTCCCATCTCAGTTGTCTCCACTTGTGACATCCACCTCATCGCATTTTTCTTATTCGTCTTCTTCTTCGCTACTCTCATTGCCTGTGATTGTTGACTAATCATTCAGTTGATTATGGGCTCTATTACAGTATATGTTCCTTCTGCAGATTCTCTGCATGCCGAACAGATTTCTGGCATTCTTCGACTGTGATGTTTCCCAAGGCCTCGTGGAGTGCTCAACATCGGTAGTTTTAAACGTGCTGTTTTTCACAGCTTCTTCACTCATGTTGTGGGTACAAATGAGCAGAATCGGGTTTTACTGGCAGTTCGCTCTTGTAGTGGATGCAAACGAGCAGAATCGGGTTTTACTGGCAATGATAACCTGGTAAGAGTACTACGAGTATTTGGTGCCCCCATTCATTTGCCTATGGTTATAACAGGAAATAATAAAATAAATATATCACCGTTCTACAGTTTATTGACGTAACACTCATGCAAATAATTCTGTTACCAAGGACCATGTTGTAGATGAACACTTTGTGGAAAATTATATACACTATGTGATCAAAAGAATACGGACACCTGGCTGAAAATGCCTTACAAGTTCGTGGCGCCCTCTATCGGTAATGCTGGAATTCAATATGGTGTTGGCCCACTCTTAGCCTTGATAACAGCTTCCACTCTCGGAGGCATACGTTCAATCAGGTGCTGGAAGGTTTCTTAGGGAATGGCAGCCCATTCTTCACGGAGTTCAAAAATGGTTCAAATGGCTCTGTGCACTATGGGACTTAACATCTGAGGTCATCAGTCCCCTAGAACTTAGAAGTCCTTAAACGTAACTAACCTAAGGACATCACACACATCCATGCCCGAGGCAGGATTCGAACCTGCAACCGTAGCGGTCGTGCGGTTCCAGACTGAAGCGCCTAGAACGCTCGGCCACATCGGCCGGCTTTCACGGAGTGCTGCACCGTGGACAGGTGCCGATGTCGGTCGTGTTCTATAAGATTCACGTCAGGACTCTGTGCACGCCAGTCCATTACAGGAATGTTATTGTGCTGTAACCGCCCACATCTCGTGGTCGTGCGGTAGCGTTCTCGCTTCCCACGCCCGGGTTCCCGGGTTCGATTCCCGGCGGGGTCAGGGATTTTCTCTGCCTCGTGATGGCTGGGTGTTGTGTGCTGTCCTTAGGTTAGTCAGGTTTAAGTAGTTCTAAGTTCTAGGGGACTTATGACCACAGCAGTTGAGTCCCATAGTGCTCAGAGCCATTTGAACCATTTTTTTGTGCTGTAACCACGCCGCCACAGGCCTTGCATTATGAACAGGTGCTCGATAGTGTTGAAAAATGCTGTCGCCATCCCCGAACTGCTTTTCAACAGTGGGAAGCAAGAAGGTGCTTAAAACATCAATGTAGGACTGTGCTGTGATAGTGCCACGCAAAACAACGAGGGGTGCAAGCCCCCTCCATGTAAACACGACCACACCATAAAAACGCCGCCTCCGAATTTTACTGTTGGCACTACACACGCTGGCAGATGATGTACACCGGGCATTCGCCATACCCATACCCTGCCATCGGATCGCCACATTGTGTAGTGTGTTTCGTCACTCCACACAACGTTTTTCCACTGTTCAGTCGTCCAATGTTAACGCTTCTTACACCAAGCGAGGTGTCGTTTGGCATTTACCGGCGTGATGTGTGGCGCGACCATGAAATCCAAGTTTTCTCACCTCCCGCCTAACTGTCATAGTACTTGCAGTGGATCCTGATGCAGTTTTGTATTCCTGTGTGATGGTCTGGATAGATGTCTTGCCTATTACGCATTACGACGCTCTTCAACTGTCGGCGGTCTCTGTCAGTCAACAGACGAGGTCAGTCTGTACGCGTTTGTGCTGTACGTGTCCCTTCAGGTTTCCACTGCACTATCACATCGGAAACAGTGGACCTACGGATGTTTAGGAGTGTGGACATCTCGTGTACAGACGTGTGACACAAGTGACACCCAGTCACCTGACCACGTTCGAAGTCCGTGAGTTCCGCGGAGCGCCCCATTCTGCTCTCTCACGATGCTCAATGACTACTGAGGTCGCTGATATGGAGTACCTGGTAGTAGGTGGCAGCATAATGCACTTAATATGAAAAACGTATCTTTTTGCTGGTGTCCGGATACTTTTGATCACATAGTGTAGTTGATGTTGGTTATACCAATGTCCAGGAAGCGCAAGTGAAATGCAGAATTCCGGCGGAAATCACAAGTCCGTTGACATACTAAGCATAATGAACGTTGAAGTCCAAGTTCCAGTATAGCATTCTAATTCTAACTTCAGAGCGCAGCCGAATCAACAACGAACAGCAAGTCCACCGCAGCGTAGCGCTTCGGAGCTGAGAAGTAAAAACATAGCACGCTGAGAAATGGTTTGTAGTCGTTAGTAGTGGCTGTAAATAGGCTCCATAGCTAAAAGAGTCGGCGGGTGGGGCCGATGTATATTCTGGGTGGCCAATCGATGAGTGTTACGGGAGGCCATTCGCTGTGTTTTGAATCGCTCGCGCGAAGGCGGCTTGCGTTGTTAGCAGCGGACCGCGCAAGAAGGAGTGCGGCCGCGCGTAATGGAGCGCACCGCTGTTCGGTGCGGAGGCTTAGTAGTGGTGGACACAACACCAGCAGATCTAGCTCATAAATAGGTTTCCTTTGTTTAAACGAACCTTATCCAACATCTCAGCTCCTGTGTCCGGAGGTGAAAAGGCAATACTTATTGCGCTTAGCCAAGCGGCTATGTCAGCCTTGTCTTTTTGTTGTTTAGCTCGGTTCATGACTGATGACTGTTACTTAGCGTTGTCCATGACGAAGATTGAAACTTCCTCCAATAAATTCAAAAAAACATAATCTCAAACGTATTTTTAAACTTAGGTGGGTTCATTTCCGAATGATAATCTTCTGATTTGTTTGTTTTCTACAACTGTAACCTAATTTACTTTCTTTGAGAATCAACATCGAACCCACTTTCCTTCTTTACGCGAATGGTCGCCTTAACCGCTTTGGCTATCTGAGTTCGAGTCGCAGTCCGGCACAGATTTTCACTGTCGTCATTCCATTATACAGCTGATGGTGGTCCGTATTCGCAACTGCGGGTATATTTCATGTATTTAATGACGACT
Source organism: Schistocerca nitens (assembly GCF_023898315.1). Taxonomy (NCBI): domain Eukaryota; kingdom Metazoa; phylum Arthropoda; class Insecta; order Orthoptera; family Acrididae; genus Schistocerca; species Schistocerca nitens. The sequence continues at coordinate 608,835,733 of NC_064616.1, forward strand.
GTAGTCACCGCATTTCCTCTTCCTTTGTATATGCATGCATGTCCGAAGGAACAGTGTATAGTACGTCTTAACAACACACGCTCTGCAATATATTTATCCGCCGATAACAGGCAGCGTCTTTCAGTAAAAATGTCCTCCACCTGTGCGGGTATTACATAATGTGTACGAGTGCGGGTTGTGACGCGCGAACGACGACATTTGCAAGTTTGGGTCTGGCCGCGAGTTGTGTAGGGATAACCGAGGCGGTTAAGGTGACCGTTCGCAAAAAGCGGAAAATCATGGTTCGAATCCTGGTTTGCTACAGACATGCACTGTAGTCATTACATTACAGAGATGATGGCTTTCCTTATTCACACCTGTGAATACATTACATATATTTCACGACAGTCGTAGTCGTCGCAGTGTCTGTTCCTGCGGATATGCATGCATGTCCGAAGGAACGTGGCATAATACTGCTTAACAACACAGGCACTCCATTAATTTATCTGCCGATAGCAGGCAGTGACTTTCAATTGAAATGTCCTCCCCTGTACAGGAATTACATAATGCGTTCAAATGGCTCTGAGCACTATGGGACTTAACATCTATGGTCATCAGTCCCATAGAACTTAGAACTACTTAAACCTAACTAACCTAAGGACAGCAAACAACACCCAGCCATCACGAGGCAGAGAAAATCCCTGACCCCGCCGGGAATCGAACCCGGGAACCCGGGCGTGGGAAGCGAGAACGCTACCGCACGACCACGAGATGCGGGCAATTTCATAATGCGTAGGGGTACAAGTTGCGACGCAGGAATGACGACGTGTGTAAGTTTGGGTCTGACCTTGACTCGTGCACGGGTAGTCATAGCGGTTAAGACAGTCCTATCGTCATTCTATTACATAGCTGATGGTTGCCAGTACTTGAAAGAGAGAATACGTTTCATTTATTTCATGACGGCTGTGGTCGCTGCAGCGACCGTTCCTCCGGACATGCATGCATCTCCGAAAGAACTCAGTGTAGTCTTCTTAACATCACACGCACTGTAATATCGTTAATATTGTTTACCATCCTTCTGATGTTTCTGTTTAAACTCTATTTCGTTTACTATGGATCTCACACATCTAGCAGATCCAGTAAAATTTACGGTTGGTCCCGGCGGAGGTTCGAGTCCTCCCTCGGGCATGGGTGTGTGTGCTTCTCCTTAGGATAATTTCGTTTAAGTTGTGTGTAAGCTTAGGGACTGATGACCTTAGCAGTTAAGTCCCACAAGATTTCACACACATTTGAACATTTGAGTAAAATTTATTTTTTCAATCAACTTTTTTCTCAATTTTTCCTAGTGTCAGGTACGCGGCATTGTCAAAAAAAAAATCGTTGATTGTCTGCCTGAAAACGTCTTTATTAAAGTCGCTTGATGTGGTTAAAGAACTGTGCTGTTTACTGTTTTTCCTGGGAGAATCGAACGTTGGGGATTTTCCCTCACAGTCCACGCACTGAATAGTTCTTAAACCAACGCCACAATCTGCAGCACCACAAATAGCTTATACTTCAGTAAGGCTTTTTTTTACAATGGCTGTTTTTTTCGGTAACATATCACTGCATTTCTTAATATCATCGTTATTGATTGTGCCTCTCTTCCACAAATCTCTCATAACTGGCGTGCATATAGATGCTAACACTTTACCTTCCTTGTCTGGAAGATGTTTTAAATATTTATAGACATTTTAGATTATTTTCAGTATATCCATTGTGGATGTCGAACTGCAACTGTGATTTAAATGGTGATTTATCTGGTAATAAATATGCAACCACATCAATGGTGTGAATCAGTGTAAAACCAAGTGCAGCTAAATACTGTGTATATTTGAGTACATAGTTAAATAATGTACATTATAGGAAGAGATTTGTTATGGACGGCACAAGGCAGTGCACTCAGCATCAGCACTACATCTAGCTACACTTGGTCCACAGCCTAATTTTCTCGTAACAACTCCATCTGATGATGAGCATACAGTGGCTTGAAAACATATTTATGGTTGAATAAATCGTATCAAAAACTAAAAAAGCGACTGGTTGCACATTTATTACCAGATCAATCGCCAGTTGTTAACTGTGGATTTGCCGGCCGCGGTGGCCGTGCGGTTCTAGGCGCTCCAGTCCGGAGCCGCGCTGCTGCTACGGTCGCAGGTTCGAATCCTGCCTCGGGCATGGGTGCGTGTGATGTCCTTAGGTTAGTTAGGTTTAAGTAGTTCTAAGTTCTAGGGGACTGATGACCACAGCAGTTGGGTCCCATAGCGCTCAGAGCCATTTGAACCATTTTTTTTTTTAACTGTGGATTTACTCGTACCTTGTCGCCGAAACTCATTTGCCTTTTTCAGTTGCATTCTTCCTGCTGTCAAAGTGCGTCTTGTTAGAGTTTTTGCTAAACCTGACCCACTTTGCACAAAGGAAATCTCTCATCTTCCTGCTTTTTCATTTTCAACTTATACAAACACTTCCACTCAGTAAATAAATTGCAAAAATAATACCAATACCATAAAATCCACTTTTTTCTTCTAGTCAAATTGCAAAAACTAATAACTCAATAAGGAATGGAAAAAAATAACTTCCGGGAATTTAAACATCGCTACTGAAGCTCTGTTGGAGACTGATCTAGGCAACTATGGAGGCTCAGTGTCGCCAATTTCGAATGTTAGAGAAAGAGCACTATGCGAGACAGTACAAGTGCAGCATTTGGAAATTTGTGGTAAGTTTCTATGGAACCAAACTGCTGACGTCATCGGTCCCTAGTATTACACACTACTTAATCTAGCTAACACTAAGGACAACACACACACCCATGTCCACGGGGGGGAATCGAACCTCCGACGGGTGTAGCCCCCAGTTAATGGTTCAAATGGCTCTGAGCACTATGGGACTTAACATCTGAGGTCATCAGTCCCCTAGAACTTAGAACTACTTAAAGCTAACTAACCTAAGGACATCACACACATCCATGCCCGAGGCAGGATTCGAACCTGCGACCGTAGCGGTCGAGCGGTTCCAGACTGTAGCGCCTAGAGCCGCTCGGCCACCCTGTCCGGCCGCCCAGTTAATGAATCTTTTCAAAAGTCTCCTTGCCGTTTCGTCGCGAAATATTATATTTGGTGGAGCCAAGTAAAAATTTAGACACCTTCCTTGGCAATACAAGAAGCAGAAGGAAGTGAGTAAAGCCATAACGGACGAGCGGAATGTCAACAAGGGAGACCGCTGGCATGACAGCGCACCACGAGCCAGTTATATTATCACTTAGCTGAGCTGGGCAGTCCGAGGCGCAAAGCTACGTGTGCTGGCGTAATCTGTCGCCAGCACAACAGGCAGCAAAGAGGTTGCGAGAAGATACATAGTAGGTGCAAGCAATGTGCCTATCAGGAGAGAGGCCAAAGACAAACTCGCAAGAAACGTGGCGCCAACGCCCTCTCGACCGCCAGTATTTAGATCGCCACCGCGGACCGGAGGGGCCCAGTCAGTCATCCAGTGAGTCAACGAGTCGAGTAATTAGTCGCAGCCCAGTGGGAGTCACAGTCGCAATTAGCTCAGCCTCTAGCTCAAAATCAGTCAGTACCTAGCGATCAGAGTAGTGTATGTAGCGGGACTTGTACATCACCAGCAGTGAGGCTAACGTGGACTATTACGGAAGAGCTTGTACCACAACACCTGGATTATCTTAAGTAACTTCTTGTTCTTATGAATAAAGAATCCTATCAATACATGCATGCAGCTTGTGTTATAGAGGAGGATACCGGCCACCAAACAACATCCTCACCTTGCTTCCCATGATACAAGCCTACAGTGACAACGAAACAACACAAAGCTATGGACGGAGCAGTTACGACTACGATGGCACGATTTCACCGTCTCCAGACCGCAAGCATATTATGAGTTGTGGTGAAGAAACCAGTACGATAGCGCAACAAGCACGGGGAAGTCTCATAAAAATATTGCTCATTTTTCAGTGGAGACATGTTAGCCGCAGCGCCACCATCCATGCAGATTCCGATGGGGATGGCTTAGGCGTCTTCGGTCGATAGGCAACTTGAGGGCCTTTAGTACCTCTGCTGGTGCCTTCGACCTTGGAGTTCTTAGGTTCCAGTCCGGGGACGTACAACCGGTCTTCCGTCATAGCGGTGGCGCGCTATGTCGACTGCCCACGTCCTGCTCCTGTCGTCACAGCAGCGACCACGTAGGCCGTGCGCTGGTGCCGGAGCATTCCAGGCAGGACGTGAGCTGCTCCCGCCTTGCTGCCGCAGGTAGCCTGGGCCGCCATGACGTCATCTGTGTATTGTTGAACAACAAATGTTTGTACTGTAATCTTCTTTTGAAAACCATATTATTTGCCTAGATCGCTATGTTAACACAAGTACTGGATTACTAATTTCGGCCACTCTGTTACATTAGGATTATAGTACACATAATAAAGTCTAGACATTACAATGACGTGCCATCTTGCCTCTTCGTGGTCTCGCGGTCGCATTCTCTCTTCCCGAGCACGGGGTGCCGGGTTCGATTCCCGGCGGGGTCAGGGATTTTCGCCTGCCTCGAGATGACTGGGTGTTTGTGTTGTCCTCATCATTCCATCATCATTCATGGAAGTGGCGAGACTGGACTGAGCAAATGTTGGGAATTTGTATGGGCACTGATAACCACGCAGTCGAGCAACCCACAAACCAAACATCATCATCTTCATCATCTTCGTGGTGTAATGTCGTGTTGGCTGTGACCCAGTAACTCAGCCTTCAGAGTCAGGTTGTCATAGTGAATGTTTGGTTCTTTAATATTGTTTTCCTAATGCTCAGTGGGCGTCAGGTAGGCACCAACTCGCCGAGCCGCTAATCACCCGCGCCCTGAGGCGCAACAACAATCATAGTCTTCAAGAAATACAGTGGAACATTTCAGATAAGACTGCAGAAATTCCAGCATTCCACCTTCGATTCGCCTTCAGCAACTTGCTGACCAGGGCCCAAAAGTTTCAAGAGATGAGTGATGGTCACTTCCAAAATCTGGTATGGTTATGCTATAGTTAGGTTAGTACTGTATTTCCTTTCCTCTGCTGTGTTTCTTTGTACCCCGGAACTCTGTTCTCTGGGCCACTTTTATTTGTCCCACTCTATATATGCTTGCACATCGATAGTTTTGTACAGAATAACCTAGAAGGTTTCCCACGCTCACAAGCTGAAATCAAGTCAGCTATAGATGAAGATCCACTCCTAAGTCAGATAGCCAGATATATTCAACGTTCTTGGCGAGAATTCGTTCCGGCCTGCCTGAAATTCAACCTACTTCTCTTTTAAACATAAGATAAAGTAGTCCAGGGAGTGCTGATGCTGGCAACCGACGATGTCGATTATCACAAGGACGTCCCCACCACCGCCGCTACGTCAGCCCGTCATCTACCTTCTGCATGCTGACTGACCACTGGGTCAGGAGTGAAGCTAAAGTCTGGAGGTTCCTGAGCGTGTACCAAAGGTAGAGGGAGAGAGGAGGTCGCTCCCACCTCTTTCCCAGCTCACTAAAACATGGCCCAGAATTCGTCTCTTCCGGTCGGCGTTCCACCATCCGGTCCTCAGACAACAGCATGACAACTGCTGCTCTCATCCCACTTAGATCATAAACGTAAAACAATTAACAAAAAATTATTAAAAAATAGTCTATTGTTAATAGTTCAGTAAAATGAAATAAAACCTTAACAATATATTCTCTGATTACTTGTAATAACTATGTCTGACTACATCACTGCACATAAGGTACATTGCGTACTGTCCGAAGTCAAACAAGCGAGATGGTACCGTAGTAACTCCAGTACTCACATTCAGGTGAACAGAGCTTCAAATTTCCATGTGGTCACATCTATTATGGTATGTATGTCAAAACAGAAATGAAAGTTCAATTTTAGAAAAGTACATAAGCACGGATATGCGTGATAAAATAAAAAAAAACTGCTTTTGTAATGTATGTGCTTAGTAATCTAAATTTCTGTCTTATTTCAATGATAGTTTTCCTCGTTTTTGTATCAGCATAATGGTTTATTATTTTAGATAAGTCAGTTTTTTGTGCTCTTTCATTTCCTATTGATACTCCTGTTGCACCTGATAATCATTCCATGAGTGACTGTAGAACGTAAGTAGTTTTTTTACTAACTTTAGCTCGGAAAAAGAGCGCTCAGAAGTCATAGATACTGCTAAATTTATCAACACGGCTGTACCTACAAGGTAGCTTCATACCAGTGATCTATTATCAGTAATAACAGCTCTGCTCCGCCTCTTACAAGAGACATTTTTTATATGTACTCTTTCAGTTAAGTAGTTATCAAAAACGTCTATGCAGGAAATGGAAGAGAACATCAGAAAATATCGTTGAAAATTTAAGTATTTCATTTTTAAGATACTGGCCAGAGCCAATAGATGTGAACTAACATTGCATTGCTCTGCATGCGTCTATAACATCCGTCAGTCTTTGAAACTGCGTATTTAGTTGGGAATAAATTATATCAGTCGTTGAATAAAAAAGATAATTACTAGCTTTGTCAGTTTTTCATCTTTGTGAAGCTTGTAGAACTGCTTCTTTGTTATTTTATCCTTTTGTTAGGTAGTTTACACTCAGCGCTCCAACTTTCACTGATTTTGAAAACTTCGTCATGCAGTTTGTTGAATGATCCTTTGTGTTAGCTGTTACCAACAGTGCCTTTTCTAAGAAGTCACATCCAGCTGCATTGTCCGTATTCTCAGATCGCAAAGCCTTAGATTCTATATTGATTTTTTCTAGTGCCTTGCATTCAGTTCGTAATAAGGTAATAAAACAAAACTTTCTTTTCAGACATATTGCTGAGGTTCGTTCCTTCTATACATTATTCATAAGAATTACGTTTCTCAGAACTGTAACACCCTTCCAGTTCAACGCGAAGGATTCATTGGTTTTGGTGTTCCCATGGAAGTACTTGCGGAACAAAAATTAATTACTGTAACTGCAGCATGATTTGACAAAAACAATAGCATACATTGTCAACTGTTTCGAGAAATACGACTATGGCTGGTTACTTATTATCTCTGTAGAGACATTGAGGACTAAACTTAAATTGTGACTTGCACACTGGGCGAAATAGGCATTAATCTCAATTCACCACTAATGGCGGATGTTCCGTCATAGACGTGGCCTCGACGTTTGCTCTGGTCTAGTTCATTCGTTCTATAGATTCAAATTTTTGATGCTCGAGTCCTAATGCAGTTTTATCATCGATATGGGTAAAATAAGTAAATTACTCGCATACCTTTATCTCTCAAGCAGATTTCCAGAATGATGTTTGAATATTTTATCTTAGCGAAAGATTTCAGTCAACTAACCAGTTTATTAATACCTAGCGTTGTGTCATACATTAAAGAGAAACTGTGTACGATTATTTAATATGTGATTTCTCTTGTCATCAAAGAAATAATTTTGTTCCGAGTGAGTGGCATAGGCGCTTTACGGAACCATGTGGTTTCTGCAGTGATCGTTTATGCACTGAATCATTATTAGAAAGCAGTTCAACTACGGAAAGAAAATTACCTCGTTTGACTTCGTGATATTGCTGCATTTTCCACTTAAGGAGAGACTACATGTTGGTAATGTTACCGAGAAATTAATTACTATTTCTAAATCATTACATCAATAACGAGCGCTTGATTTGGATTTGGTAATATTTCATTAATTACTCCGTGTATTTTCCATTACCCACGGGGTAATGCGGAAATGAGTATGAAATTGTGGATATTTATGCATTTGAATGTAGTCTGGTAAATTTTTGTAGCCCCTTACTGCTAAAGGTTCTCTGACGTCCTGCAACAACCGTTCGTAGTTTTTACACCATCTTTTTCCAAGAAAGATACACAATCTTAAGAATAAACATAGACATATAATATATTATGTAGTGCAGGTGTAAGTGTGTACTATGAAGAACGGTGGAAAAAACGAATAGAGAAGTATAATATCATCTAACGAAGAAAATGAATGCGTAATTTGACTTTGCAGCAACGAAACAACAATATTCTGTTTGACAATACCGAAATCCTGACAGCGACAAGCAGAGACTACAGTATATTATACAGATAGGCGACAGAGATTCCTTCATACGCTAACAATTTTAATCGTAAAGAGGAAGGTGTAAGGCTTAGCGATGTTGTCCTTAGTTATGAAGAAAAAATGCACTACCAGCTTCAGGTGATATAGGCCGTCTCATCATAGCCGACAAAATCGTATAGAGTGAACAGCAACGGTATTGATATTTAAAAAAAAAATAATATACCGTTTATTTTTCAGTACCAGTTGCATATTTTTAATACATGACAAGTATCGATCTCCCGTCTTCAGAACCAAAAACAAAGCAAAACTAAATTTGTATTGTCTGTTATTTCGCAAAAAGTGGAAAAGTACTGTCCATAAATGTAGAACTTACAAATGTATCAGCAACCCGTCATCTCTGTGTCGAAACCACACAACAGAGTACTGTGCTGTGCAGCTGTGGTTCATGTCTTAAATTAGTAATTGTTGGAGGGAGGAGAGAGGGTGGTGAGGGGCAAGAGGAAGAGGGAAGAAGTGGAGCAAGGGAGACTAGAAGAGGAGAGAGAAAGCACAGACAAATGACATCCTCCCGGGTTCGATTCCCGGCGGGGTCAGGGATTTTCTCTGCCTCGTGATGGCTGGGTGTTGTGTGCTGTCCTTAGGTTAGTTAGGTTTAAGTAGTTCTAAGTTCTAGGGGACTTATGACCACAGCAGTTGAGTCCCATAGTGCTCAGAGCCATTTGAACCATTTTGAACAAATGACATCCTTCGCTTGAAACTGAAGCACCGCGCCGGCCGAAGTGGCCGCGCGGTTCTGGCGCTGCAGTCTGGAACCGCGAGACCGCTACGGTCGCAGGTTCGAATCCTGCCTCGGGCATGGATGTGTGTGATGTCCTTAGGTTAGTTAGGTTTAACTAGTTCTAAGTTCTAGGGGACTAATGACCTCAGCAGTTGAGTCCCATAGTGCTCAGAGCCATTTGAACCTGAAGCACCGCGTGAGTAAATAAGTCTGGAATGTCACGACAGAAAGTGTATATAAACTAAAGTGTGGAAACTGTTCAAAAGCTTGGCGTAAGTCACACGGGCAAGACGACTTAAATACTTTTAAAAGAGCACACTTCAATTCAGAAAAATAAAACTGTGTTTGGTGAACATGTTCTAGCATCGAGGCACCCTGTTGGAACCATTGCTAAGCATTTGGGAGTGCTATACAATGAACCTAAGCAGTGGCGAAGCATCCATTAGGGCTCTAAGGTTGAGCCTACTCAAAAAATTCCGGAATAGTTCGTCCAAACTGAAATGAATCCGATCTGATCACATTCCCTCGTAAATGTTTTCAAATATTTCATGTTTGAACTTCGTATATGCACGCGCCAGTATAATGCATCACTTCTCGAGCTTTGCAACCAATAGCAGCTCAGAATTCCGTGCTTGTTAAGAGCATTTACGAGCATGCGCAGTAAGCCCGTTTCTTTCACGGGGAGGAATGGGTTTTCTACAGCATGGGTACAGTTTTTAAAAGTTGGAGTTTGATTTGTGTCTACTTCTCGCCAGCAGGTGAACACACACCTAAGTGGAATGACTAGGATATCGTCAGGAGTGCCCCAGGGAAGTGTATAGGACCACTATTATTCTCTAAATATATAAATTATTTGGTGAACAGGGTGGACAGCAATCTGCGGTTGTTTTCTGATGATGCTGTGGTGTGTGGTACTGAGTACTGCTCGAGTGTTTGGGATCCGTACCAGGTCGGATTAAAGGAAGACATCGAAGCAGTTCAGAGGCGGGCTGCTAGATTTGTTACCGGTAGGTTCGAACAACACGCAAGTGTCGCGGAGTTGCCTCTGGATCTCAAATGGGAATCCCTGGAGGAAAGGCGACGTTCTTTTCGAGGACCACTATTGAGAAAATTTAGAGAACTGACATTTGAAGCTGACTTCAGAACGATTCTATTACCTCCAGCATACACAGCGCGCTAGGACTACGAAGACAAGAAACGAGAAATCGGGGCTCATACGAAGGCATACAGACAGTCGTTTCTCCTTCGTTCTATTTGCTAGTGGAACAGGAAGGGAAATGGCTAGTAGTGGTACGGGGTACCCTCCGTCACGCACCTTAAGGTAGGGTGCGGAGTATAAAAAAAAATGTTCAAATGAGTGTGAATTCCTAAGGGACCAAACTGCTGAGGTCATCGGTCCCTAGACTTACACACAATTTAAACTAACTTATGGTAAGAACAACACACACACCCATGCCCGAGGGAGGACTCGAACCTCCGGCGGGAGGGGCCGCGCAATCCGTGAAATGGCGCCTCAAACAGGGCGGCCTGCGGAATATCAATGTAGATGCAGATATAGATGTCAAGTCATTTAGCAGTACCCTGACAGATAGCGCTACTTCGCATCATCTAGCACGCTGGCATCAAGCCTGGCAGAATGAGAAACCTTTAACTCTTAAATTAAGTGTTTATTTAAAACACAGAGAACAAGAAGACGTCCATAACTCAAAGAAAATAAATGTGAATGCATCACTGGATGTTGTTGCAAGATGATAGGAAATAACCTATGTATTCTCATTGTTCCTGAGATTAAAATTTAGTAACCTTACTTATTTCAAACGTTGGTAGTTCCATAGCAAATGGTTCAAATGGCTCTGAGCACTATGGGACTTAACATCTATGGTCGTCAGTCCCCTAGAACTTAGAACTACTTAAACCCAACTAACCCAAGGACATCACACAACCCCCAGGAATCACGAGGCAGAGAAAATCCCTGACCCCGCCGGGAATCGAACCCGCGAACACGGGCGTGGGAAGCGAGAACGCTACAGCACGACCACGAGCTGCGGATAGTTCCATAGCATATCTGTAGGGTTTCATATCAACATTATTAGACATGCTTATGGTGACAGATGAAACATCAATTTCGTAGTTAAAATGAAGTAAGTAGTGATAGTAATTAACTGGTTAGTGAATTATATTTCGGTGTGCCCTGCGACGTGTGACGTGTTATCGCCAATTTGTCTTGCTATTTTGTTGTGGAAAGGAAAACTGCAAGTTGTCTCATTTTAAATCATTTTCTTGTAACGCATGGTATTGCTGACTACCTCAAACTGCGTTGGACGCGCTTATTTCATCACAAGTTCACTGGACTTTTCAACTGGAAACCCTGGTTTCTTCTCTCGTCTTTCTTTGTCTACTAAAGATTCTTACGGAAAGTTTGTAAAACGCATTCAAACACAATGGCACAATTCAAAACCGTGTTTATGTGGCAGCGCTGTAGGGAATAAACTTTTTTGTTTTCACTGACAAGGGAACCTCCCCATCGAACCCCTCTCAGATTTAATTATAAGTTGGCACAGTGGATAGGCCTTGAAAAACTGAACACAAACCAATCGAGAAAACAGGAAGAAGTTGTGTGGAACTATGAAAAAATAAGCAAAATATACAAACTGAGTAGTCCATACCAACATAGGCAACATCAAGGAAAATGTGAGCTCGGCAGCGCCGTGGTCCCGTGGTTAGCGTGAGCAACTGCGGAACGAGAGGTCCTTGGTTCAAGTCTCCCCTCCAGCGAAAAGTTTTTCTTTATTTCGGCAAAGTTATGATCTGTCCATTCGTTCATTGGCGTCTCTGTTCACTGTAATAAGTTTAGTGTCTGTGTTTTGCGACCGCACCGCAAAACCGTGCGATTAGTAGACGAAAGGACGTGCCTCTCCAATGGGAACCGAAAACATTTGATCGCAAGGTCATAGGTCAACCGATTCCGCCACAGGAAAACACGTCTGATATATTCTATACGACACTGGTGACGGCGTCACATGACAGGAATATGTTGTCGACCCACCTAACTTGTACACTTGGCGAATGGGTAAAAACATTCTTCTACGTTGCCCGATTTAGGTTTTCTTGTGGATGTGATAATTACTCCCAAAAAAGTGATGAAAACATAATAGTTTGTCACATAAACTGCAGCAAATGAATCCAACAGTTTCGCAGTCGCTCACTTTTCCCTGTGCTCTGTCAAAACATATGTTTCAAATTTTTCCGTGTGTAGAGCGTCAAATCCTGCCTATGTCCAAGCAAATCTGAACATGTCCTGGAATTTTGGAGAGCGAAGTTGATTATGTGTGAGTGCCTGAACTTTGATAATTGTCTGAAAATAAAAAATTAAAATTTTCGCTTGAAGGGAGACTTGAACATATGACCTCTCGTTGCGCAATTGCTCACGCTAACCACGGGACCACGGCGCTCCTGATTTCAATTTATTCTTGATGTTGCCTATCTTGCTAATGGACTACTCGGTTTGTATATTTTGCTTATTTTTTCATAGTTCCACACAACTTCTTCCTGTTTTCTCGATTGATCTGTGTTCAGGTTTTCAAGGCCTATCCACTGTGCCAACTTATAACTAAATCTGAGGAGGGTGCGATGGGGAGGTTCCCTTGTGAGTACTAATTTGGAAAGCAATTTGCTTTCAATGGCGTAAGTGGGAAGTAGGCGAAGAGAGTCTTCAAAATTTCCTTTCGAAAGCTAAAAAGTAAGAATGTTCCATTTCACGTATCACTGCAGCTGTTAAATACAATCAGCTAGGTATAGTAAGAATTTACCATGCTCTTTCAGAAGCAACACGCCTGGAAGCTTGGAAACATAACGAGAATGATGATCGGAACAGAAGTATAATGGATAGATTTATTTCTACAGTCTGCTTTTCAGCACGGCAAGAGTTAGCTCTTCTAGATCATGACGCATCTGAGGTATCAGTGAATAAAGGAAATTATTTAGAACTTTTGGATTGCTTGGCAGAAGACGAACCATACATGAAAGAGCATTTAGCATCCAACGGAGTATTTAAAGGCACGTCCTCTGACACAGTGTGATTTAATAGCTTGTATTACGGACGTTGTAAAAACAAAACAATTGAAGTGAAGTTAAAAATAATCCTTTTATATCAGTACAAGCCGACGAAACACTGGGTGTTTCAGCTAGAAGTCAAATGGGTGTAATTTTTCGTTTTGCTAATAACGAAATAGGAGAAATACAAGAGAGATTCGTAGGGTTTTATGACGTATCCAAAGACCGGAGTCCACAATGCATAGGCACTGTTTTGTTGCCAGTGATAAGCAATAGGAATATTGATAAAAACAAATTAGTATCGTAAACGCACGTCGACTGCAGTACAACGGCAGGGAAAAATTATGGTGCCGATTCTATTGTGAAACAAGCAAATCCTCATGACCTTTTTATCCACTGCTAGCAAAAAAATGGTTCAAATGGCTCTGAGTACTATGAGACTTAACATCTGAGGTCATCAGTCCCCTAGAACTTAGAGCTACTTAAACCTAACTAACCTAAGGAGATCACACACATCCATGCCCGAAGCTGGATTCGAACCTGAGACCGTAGGAGTCGCGCGGTTCCATACTGAAGCGCCTAGAACCGCTTGGTCACACCGGCCGGCTACTGCTACGCACATCAGTGGAATCTAGTCCTCCTCATTGTTTGTAAAAAAAATTACGCAAGTAAAAATTTTTGTGGCAAATGTACCAGAATTTCACGCATTTTTAGCCATTCCAGTTAAACGTGTGAACTTCTGCGAGAACGGGGATTTAAACTACCAAGTCCTTGTGAAACAAGATGGAATTTTCACGCACGCGCTGTACAAACCATTATTCTTCACTATACAAACGTGAGAGCAGAATTTAATGATGTGATAATTCCTTACATCAAGCAATTGGGCTAAATAGAACGAGTATACTGGATGATCGAACTTTTCTTTTTCTACTGCAGCTGTACAATTCGATTTTCCAGCATACAAATATCTTGTTTGACACCTTGTAAAGTAAAACTGTGGACATAAGACGCTGTAACCTCGGAATTGGAAACTGCATTAAGACTGTTGGAAGATGGAGAAGTGAGGAAATTATTCTGAATTGCAAAGTGGAAGGTGAGAACTTTATAAATTTAGCGGGAGTATCTGACATTAATTTTAACGAAACAAAAGCAAATATTTAGAAATCGGGAAGGCCCCAAAAAATGGTTCAAATGGCTCTGAGCACTATGGGACTTAACTTCAGAGGTCATCAGTCCCCTAGAACTTAGAACTACTTAAACCTAACTAACCTAAGGACATCACACACATCCATGCCCGAGGCAGGATTCGAACCGTAGCGGTCTCGCGGTTCCAGACTATAGCGCCTAGAACCGCTCGGCCACCCAGGCCGGCGAAGGCTAGCATTCGAAATAATTGACGCAGTAGTAGTAAACATGGAAACTGGATTCCAGGACTTTCATGAAACGGATTTTACAGAACTTGTAAATAAGAAAAATTTCTCAGTTTGTGGTGAGCCAAACAATTTCCCAGTACGTGAAGTTGAAAAATTACTTAAAATCTATCGTTTCCTTGACAGTGAAAAACGGAAAGGAGAACATAAGTTTATTTACAGCAATGAGGATAAATGTCTACAGCCTCAGTAGCTCCATATCCATTATAAACAAGGGATTAAAATACGTTTTCTCTCAATGTGTGAAATTAATGTCGTTGGTTCTTGCAATTCCAGCAACCACAGCGTCTTGCGAAAGAAGCATGAGTAAATTAAAATTCGTTGAAACCTACCTTCGCGACACAATGAGAAATGACATTGTCAAACTTGGCGATTTTGGCTATAAAGAAGGGCACTGTAAAATCGTCAACCAAACGGCAGGAGTTCATATTTTGTGTTATCGATGTTTACGCCCAGAAAAAAGGATAGGAGGTTAGAACTATTCTATAAAAAGATGTAACGGTAAGTTACTATGTGTTATATTTTTATTGATATGTAGCTCTTTAATATATAAGTATTTATTTATAATGCCTTCTGTAGTAGTTTCAATCTTGGCAGAAAAATGTAACTGAGTTACTTTCGCAGTGCTTCTATTTTACAAGTTTTTGTTTTAAGATCTTTTTTCTTTTTTCGAAATTCGTAATTCTCAGC
Organism: Schistocerca nitens; assembly: GCF_023898315.1. Taxonomy (NCBI): domain Eukaryota; kingdom Metazoa; phylum Arthropoda; class Insecta; order Orthoptera; family Acrididae; genus Schistocerca; species Schistocerca nitens. Next base: position 608,850,763 of record NC_064616.1, read on the forward strand.
CTCTCCTACAAAAAATGTCACGCTTCGCCACTGAACCTAAGGGACACCTTCTGACTGAGACTTCTACACACCGTTTACAAGAGTCTCGCAACACATTAAATCAGCAGATCGATTTCATTAAGAGTGCATGTTTCAGAAACTTTGAAGGTCTCTTCTGATTGACAACGAGAAGAGAGAACAAGCGCATCTGCTCGCACACCTTCCTAGCAGCAAGCCGGCATACAGACTGGCTTCCGTACCTACCGTGAAACTCCGCGCCGTACAACGCCACCAAGCAGAAACAAATGCAGGTAACTATAACTGTGAGTTCCTGTTCCCTGTAATTTTAGTTGCTGTCCATAGTTTCACTTTTATCATTTTATTGTTTTATACTTTCAATGTTATACACTTTTAATACTTTGAGACAGATAAATTTTTGTTACTTTACATAATTCCAGTTTTATATATTTAGTTACAGTTTACCCATCCATTGTTCTACATTCTTAATATTTTAACGATAATTTTAAAGTAATTTTACTTCCTATGATTTTCATGCAAGACTCTCTATTCCTACACAAGCTACTACAATTTTTAGCGATTGTAATTCCATAATGGTCATGATATACCGCCCCTTATTCTAAACTCTTAATATTTTAAGGAGAATTCTTCGATAATTTTGCTTTTTTAATTTTATACAAATTACTACAATGTTTTACCGAATGTAATCCGGTATGCTCATGACACTCTTCCCTCACTGTTTTATATTTTAACAATGTTTTTACATAATTTTACTTTTTGTATTTTTAGCGTAAGAATGTCTATTTTCAAGCAAGTTACTATAATGTTTCACCGACTTCACATCCGTTAAACTCATGACTTCCCTACCACTCCCCCACCTTGCCGTTTTTCCCCTCTCCCAATACTCTTGTTCATTTTTTCCCTCTCTCCCTTCCCCCCTATCCCCCCTCTCCCTCCCTCCAGTAGTTACCAATTTAAAACAAGGTCCATAGTTGCATAGTACACTACTCTGAAGTGTGATTCTGACACAGACACGACAGTTGTGTATAATACATATCTATTTTTTGTATACAGTAGACATTTAGTGTTGCTTTGTTTTTAGCTCTAACGACGATCTAGGGAGAACGAAACAACGTAGTCACGTATAAAAAAAAAGTGTAATTGGGAATGAAAAATAAATGATATATTAGAATGGTTTTAGATATCGGCACAGATGAGAAGAACCGAAAACTGCCTAACTGCATTCATATTTTTAAAAGAAGGACGTCACACCTCTGCGCTCGGCTGTGCAGCAGCAAATATTAACTTCAGTCAATCAAATTAACTTTAGGGATACAAGGAGTGACTAGGACGTTTATCCAACTCAAGCCCTTTCCTGAAAATATCCTCCACAATCAGGGACTTATTATTCGATTTCGCAAGAGAGTCAATAGGAAGTCCGGATAACAGCTTGAAAAGTTTTCATTTCAGTCTCTTTTCCGTAAATACCCACTATTTTACTCTGTATTTTTTATTTTCTTCATACAGATGCTACTCGCGTGAAAATAGTTCAAAAACTGTGTACATACCATTTGCCAACATTACATTAATCAGCCAGATACTGGTTTACTAAAATACTGTGTAACTACACTGGTGTCCAAAATTAAAGCAACAAACCGCTATTTCTCCGTCCTGTGTCTAATTCACGATATAATCATACAAACTGTCAACAGATGTCCGTCCGATCGTGTCCTGCACGGAAGGTGGCATTCTGGTTAACGGACAACCAAGCCAACGATGACGTCAGGGCACCAATCAAACGGGATAGTGTTTTCCGGATAGTCCCACATCCACAATCGCTGTGTACAGCCACAGACGGTGCAGCAAGGCACAGAGAAGATGCCTGCCAGGCTCTCTGCGGTGGACGGACATGGGAAGAATGGAAGCAGGACAATCGCAAACTGATGTAGCCCGATGGCTTAAATGAATCGGTCTGTTGTTTTTCGAATGTGGTGACAGTTTATAGAGATCGAAACAGTATCCCGAAGTCCAGGGCGGGCCGACCACGTGTAACATCAGAAACAGAGAACCGTTATTTGGCTGTAAAGGTACGACGTTACCTCCTTAGTACTGCACGGCAACTGGCATCTGACCTCGTAGAATCCACTGGGCGTGTTGTAGCGAGGCAAACGGTGCCTTTATTGTCCAAGACCTGCTGTATGTGTTCCTCTGACGCGTCTTCACAGAAGGGAACGTCTAGGGTGGGACCGTCAACATGCCACCTCAAGGTTCGAACAGTGGGCCAATGTTCTTTTCACTGGTGAGTCCCGATTTGGTCTGGACAGTGATTCTCGGCGGACTTGTATGTGGAGGGAACGTAGAACACGATTTCGGGACCCAACCGTTGTGGAAAGAGAGTGATATCGAGGATGATCCGTAATAGTGTAGGCAGGGGTTATGTTGACCACTCGAACACCTCTTCATGAAACTCAGGTATCGTGACGAGATCTTGGGACCTCATTTGCGATTGTTGAAAGGTGCTGTGGGCCCAGAAATCGTATCGCTGGATGATAATGCTCGACCTCATAGAGCATACGTGGTTGATGTTTTCTTGGAATCGGAAGATATTGCACACATGGCGTGGCCTGCTCAATCTTCCAAATTGAAGGCCATAGAACACGTCGGGGATGCACTAGAGACATAGGTTGCATCACGTCACCATCCACCAACCACTCTCCAAGAAATGCGAGCAGGAAGAGTGGACGTTGGTGCCTCGACATGAGCTTGATGGCATCATTCACAGCATGCCCCGTCGTTTGTCAGGCCTGTATTGCTGCCAGAGGTGGTCACTCCCCATACTGAACGCATTAACCAGCTGCCAGCTGTCGGAATGTGTTCGTAAATCTGTTAAGTTGGAAAAAAACGAAGAACATTTTTGTCTACCGTTATGTTCGGGGTAGTTATTTAATTTCTGTATTCTTTATATTTTTTCTACCTTATTATCACCTTATTATACGGTTTTGTGGCAAAATAGAGGCAACTTTGCAAACTTTCGGTTAGTTGCTTCAATTTTGGACACATTTTGGAGAGAACCAATCTGGTCGCTGCTACGACCCTCGCAGTACGTGAAAACCAAGATCGACACTAAGCCAAGAGCAGAAAACGCAGTAGGGAGCGAACATTGCGACTGCAAGTACCGTGAGCTCACATCATTACCAATTAACAATGCCAAAATAGTATTGAACACAACACACTATCAGAATTCCTATTCAACAGCTGTATCCAAAAAGCGAGGTAACTGGTGTATTAGAGAATCGGCATACAGAGGTTTCAACAGCAAAATGCAAACTGCCCTTCCAGCCTTTGGGCCATGAATTTATTTCCAACGTCCACCCCATTGTGATGTGGTTAGTGTGATACATGTAGTCGCTGTCATCAAAAACAGAACTATCAGCTACACCGATAATAGCGCCACCGCGTTTTGTTTGTCTCCGTATCGTTGGAGTGGTAGGATATTAGATCCCACTCCACTTTAAACGGCCTATAGGACGACCCCTATAAACAGTGACGACCCCTTGAGACCACCCTGGAGTATGGCTGTATGTGAGAGGCCTGACTAGAGAGCCGGGTACAGTAGTACAGGCTTGGAAGTGAGGACTGTATTCACTGGGTCTTGTGCGCCAGTGCATAATGTCGGCTGGACTATGGTCGTGTATGGAGATGAATCGAAATTTAGCGGGGAGACTTGTTTATTGCGCCCCATTGAGATGCGGCCGCCGAAAGCGAAACTATTTGCTACACAGCTAAAACCGTCACCACTATCTGAAGCTGTCTCCATGTCGCTGGTGTGGTGGGATATGCACTGCTAATGTTCGATTGTTTTTATTCTTGTTACATAACGTTGTGCATTTAAAACCTATTTCCCTTCTGCTGTTTCCCTCTGTACATGGAAACGTTCTTCAGTGCTGAGCTTTTGGTACAGATTGTGGCTTGACTGAAGTTTTATTAAGTCAGTGTCTGTCCTTGCTAGACAACAGTTGTGACCTATTACATGGCAAGCATATCTAAAATGTGAGCTGTTGTTAATTAGAAGTTTTAGAGGCAGGCTATACACATAATGGAAAGAGTCTTTCTGCTGTGGTGGTTCAGTTGCGATTGTAGGGATTGTAATTTTCCGACACATTAGCTGAGTACCTGGCGTTGCCTGGATACATATTTATTCTTCTGTTACTCCATCTCCTCGTTCCCCCTCTGTCCATCTCCTCCTCCTCGCCCCTCTCCATCTCCATCTGCCCGCTCCCTCTGTCTATCTCCTCCCCCGTCTCTCTGTCCATCTCATACTTTTCCCTTCCTCTATCCATTTTCTCCTGCCTCTCTCTCTGTCCACCCCCTCCTCCCCCTTATCTGTGTCCATGTCCTCCTTCCCCCGCTTTGTCCATCTCCCCCTCCATACCTCCTCTCTCCATCACTAAGTTATCACCCACGTCGCCCGTACACATCTCTGCAGCTGTCCTGTCACCCGTGGTGCACCACTGTTGCCTCGGCATCAGTTTTGGCTAGCGTCATTTTTCGATGAACAGTATACTTTAAAAACGGCGACGCGCGAACAGTTAGTAGACTTAGCCGTTTCGGAAATGTTTCCTCCCTTAGCCCGAAAGCCAATGATCATGCTCTTCTGGACGTCAGGTAAATCGCTCCATTTCCGCATTTCAATAACGACTGCACTATTCTCCGCGATCCCCACTCCACAACCTCCACCCCACCCCGACTTGCTTTACATATTTCCCACTAATACTGCTGCCATCTGCCGTCTATGAGAGATTATTACACGTTGACATCGAACATAGACGGCGGTCACATTAATGTGACTGGATCGTGTAGTATGTATTGATTTTCAGATGGGCCATCCCTACGTTTTCCGTTTGTCTGCTGCATCCACTGTTTCGAATATTTACCTGCATCACCTTTCTTTCATTTACTGTATACGATGATGTGTATGGCCGCTGTTCTTATCCTTCGAGCTGCAGTAGGCACCCATTTTAAACTTTTATTCTGAAGTAACTCCTGTTTGTTTACTTTAGTTTTCCCTGTTGTATAATTTGAGAAAAACGCTTTATAATATTGAAGGAGTGCTATTTCTTTATAAATTCAGCGTTTGGATAGTTGGTTCAAATATGTACTATTGAGGAATGGTATTTTAATGTGTAAAGTTTGGAGGATCTCTTTTCTTTTCCCCTGCATCCGTACCGTGTAGGACATTTCTTTACCTACTGCAGCTCCCAAGTATTCATTATGACTTATTCTTTCGATCGGAATCATTCTTCTAGTCAGTTTCTCTGCATGTCAAGAGTGTTCTTTTTTTTCTTTTTGTGGTAAGTAGCTACTTGTCTGCTCTGCATTGTTGAATTAGGGAAACACTGAACATCGATGCTAGTCCTCTTCTCTGTTTCACCATTATTCCTTTCCATTTACTCTGAACATTCTCGAAGAATATGAAATATATAATCATACAAGAACATATCCACACGAAATGCTAAATGAACACACTGACTTTAAACGTAAATACTATCTCGAAAACTTTATTGACATAACAGAATATGAAAATGGATAGTCACGTGGAAAACAAAACATACACAGACCATAGATAGAATTCAAAGGGAAATAAAAACGATGGAGGTCAAAAAAGAAGGGAAGTGGCACTACAGACTTACGCTGAACGATCTTTTGAAGCCACAGTGGGCGCCATTTTAAGTAGAATGAAACATTAGCAGACTACTGTTTACGAATGCTACTTGGTTTTTATTTCTGTCGTGTGCGCGCAATAACTGTTTTAAATTCTAAAAATTATAGACCTTACATGAATAACATATTGTCAAGAAGACAATTTCGAACGTTTTTCTCTTCTTGAATGCGTATTTGCTCTAGTAATACGACACAGTCAGAGTGACGTCAAGGGGAAGTGTCACTGCGGTGAACTATGGCGGTATGAATGCGGTGAACCTAATGTTTTGGGCTAGTTAAGATGGCGGACATCGGCTTCAAGTCTGTGACGTAATGTCACCTCCCCTCTTTTTATACCTTCATGATAAAAACAATGAAATGGAACATCATCTCTGGTAAGACGAATATTCTTTGTAAACATACAGCATCGTAGTAAAGACCTGACAAAATATCTGACAAAAGCGTATATTTTACGTTTCGTAATTACAAAAAAATATACTTACCACGATTTGACATAAAAATTTACTATAGAGGCAATACGATCGTCACTTACAACTAGACGTAGGACCAATACAAATGTACACATAAAACATCCACGATTTACGTATAGATAAAACCAATGTTATTTTCGCAAGTCACTTGATAATGTCAGTTAAACCAAAACAGGCCTGTCGAGTAAAATATAAAATATATTACCCTACTGGAGTTACTTTTGAAGCTTTCATTTTCATTGTGTCTTACAATGACGTATGCTATGCCGCGGGCCCAAGGTAACGTAAAATACTTTTTTTCCGTTTCTTCCTTTGGGTGTCAGGGGGGGCCTGGTACTCGGGAGCCACGTGGCTTTGCCCCAGTAGCCGCAGTGTAGCTACGTCCTTGGCCTGGGAATGCCGTGCATGGCAGCACCTGCAAGACGCCGCGCCTGCTAGCCTCGCATCACGCACCAAGTATAGCACACAGTCCGAGTCTGTGCAACCAGCACGGCGACCTAGTTTGCCCCAGCGAAACACTCACATGCGTGGACCGTTGCCTCCATGGGAGCGCGAACCAGCCGATTTCGCCGACTCATTCGTCCAGGACATGTAGCTCATTCTGGCCGACAAATACTATAAATTTCCGCGTGTATTTCGAATGCCTAAAACCATGGAGTGAGAGACAATCTGCTATTTAATATTCGCAATAAAAAGCGCTCCAGAAACTGTTCCTACAGATAAAGGCCCTCGATTCATTTCTAGGTTGTTCCAGGCATTCTGTACACGTGTGCTATAACACAGTGTATTTCAAAGAGATTCGTCCGATTTCACAAGACTATATCTTCTGCCTTTGCCCCGCATCGGTGCAGGTTCAGCATGGTTAGTAACGGGCTGGGAATGGATAATTTAAGGGGTGAGCCGATGACCTTCCTATCACCACACCGTTACACAGCGAAGGGATCTGTGTACCCCATTTTTGTGCGTGTAGTTTTATTCTTGTGAAAATGAGCGAAAGTTTTCTGAACGTTTGCGAATAGTGTAACTGATGAGGTACTTGGCTACAAGACAGATATACACCCAAGAGAATGTGGTAAATCGCCTAAAAACCACATCCATGCTGGCTGGCACCTCGACCCTCGTCGGTAATATGCCGGGCGATCAGGGGCCGGGGCATCTTTGTACGTGTATTAAGATAGAAACTTAATCAATTTTAACTCAAGGTACTTACTCAGGAACAAACAAACACCGTCCCATTTGAAGCTGTCTTTCCACCACCTGTTGCTTCTTTGACTCTGCTAGTAACTGCCGAAACCCACAGTAAAAGCCGGCCAGGGTGGCCGAGCGGTTCTAGGTGCTACAAAAATAATGTTCAAATGGCTCTGAGCGCTATGGGACTTAACTTCTTTGGTCATCAGTCCCCTAGAACTTAGAACTACTTAAACCTAACTAACCTAAGGACACCACACACCCCCATGCCCGTAGCGGTCGCGCGGTTCCAGACTGTAGCGCCTAGAACCGCATGGCCACTGCGGCAGGCTCTAGGCGCTACAGTCTGGAACCGCGCGACCGCTACGGTCGCAGGTTCGAATCCTGTCTCGGGCATGGGTGTGTGTGGTTTCCTTAGGTTAGTTAGGTTTAAGTAGTTCTAAGTTCTAGGGGACTGATGACCTCAGAAGTTAAGTCCCATAGTGCTCAGAGCCATTTTTGAACCACAGTAAAACACTACCCACAGTCAGATGAGGCAGCTACTTTTGTAATAGTGTCTTGTCACGTGGCATCAGCCAAACCACTAGTCAGAATTGCAGAATGTCTTTTGCATTAAATCATCGTTTGAACAGTTTCAAATGACCCTAAAGGTTAATTTTTAGAATGATTCAGTGGATCAAAATACAGTTTGAGACGCACACATGGTGCACATTGCCGGTTCAGTTCGCATGCAAATCGTGTTTATAGTACACTGATCGAACCGTGTCGACATGGGGATAGAATCGCTAAAAACACGCAAAAACGAAAACCACTTTAAAAATCTCAAAATGAAAGTGGACCACAAATTAGCAATTGGATTGTGAGAAGACAAAGTATTTGGTAAGTTATCGATGTTTTAATTAAGTAATATTAAAATTAACATTGAAGCAAGTCACCTGTATCGTGGTATTTTGACCTCGTAGCATGATACCTCTTCAGAATGCCTCTTACAGAAAGTGTAAAATAGTAACTTGAACAGAGCTTTCATTCAGAATGTATGATATTAAGTCATAGAATCTATTCCCCACAAAACCTATCATGAGACTGTGAATAACAGGCGGTTCTGACTTTCAAAAAATATTAGTAACCTTATGGGTAGCTCGAAGCAGGGAAACAAGTCCGAGAACTTGAATCACGCAAAGAGAACTGATAAATTAAATATAAGTAAAAGACGCATATGAAAAGAGACATATATTTTCAAGAGATTTTATAGTTTAGTCCAAAGTGACTGCAAGGCTATCTGAGAACGAACTTTTATTACCCGAAACTTTAGGCAATTATGGACAATGAGCTTACAGTCCGAAACAATCAATTATACACTATTTGATGAGAAGTATCTGCACACCTACTAGCGACATTAATATGGAGTGTGTCCACATTTCGTTTTTTATAACGGCTTGAAATCTGCAGCGGACACTTGCAACGGGTGTGTTAATGCATGTGGAGAAATGGGAGCTCATTCTTCTTCAAGAGCCGAAACCAGAGAAGGTAGTGATGTAAGACATTGGGGTCTTGAGCGAGGTTAACACTCTAACTCATCCAAAAGGTGTTCCACTGGCTTTAGGTTGGGAGTCTGTGCAGGCCAGTCCATTTCATGAATTTTACTGTCCACAAAATATTGCAACGCAGATGCTGATTTAGGGCAGGGTGCACTGTCATGCTGATACTCGTCCATAGAATCATCGTCTCTGAACTTTACCTCTACTGCACGCAGTATGTGTGTGTGTGTGTGTGTGTGTGTGTGTGTGTGTGTGTAATAATGAAAGCTGGAGAACCCGCAGTAGCTAAAAGACATTGACATAGCCATTTCCCATCATAGTTGGCCATCCAAAGATTCCAGAGAGTTGATTATTGCAGGTGTTGCGTCTGCGAAGTTCTTCCAAGTACCCACGAATTTTAAGTTTGGGCAGTCCTGCAAAATGTGCTCCAGTGTTCGTTCTGATGTTCCGCAACGACACTGTTCTGGCCGTGGCACATTCTTTATCGACCATCTACGCCGGGTAAGTTATGTAGCATACTTCATCGCATAGCTGATGGCCATATCTAAAGATCAGCTCTTTCGTCTACCGTGATATCACGTGCTTGCCTTTGTACTACTTTAAAATTGTTTTCCAGTAGTAACAAGGTTGCCCTCGTAATCCTGAAACATATATCCCTCTGTTTTTTCTTCCCACTAGTCTTTAACCACCATCGAGATTATTTTGTGGTCCCTTGAGGTAGATTCCTTATCCACTCACCATTTTACAATGTCTGAAAATAATTCATAGCGCAATAAAGTTACATCAATATTGGAGCGCCTGTGTTACGTGCTCTGTGAAATGGGGGATAGAGTACTTTGCGGCCCCACCTTGGAGCTCTCTGTCTCTGTTCCACACCTTATCCCATCAGTTCAAAATGTTTCGAGACTGGATTCATAAAAAATAAAGAAAAGTTAAGATGATGGCTTTTATGCTTGAGACGTTCTACATGATCTCCCTCCTCGAGTAAAACACACAAAACGTTCGTACAATCAAGTGAAACTGTCGGATAAGTCCTTCCTTACGATGCTGATGAACACGCGCTTCGCATGCACACCTTCTTCGGTCTTGGCGATGTATCGGACACCCATCATGCACTTTTTCATTTTATGGTAGGTTCGTATTGATGAGATAAAGTCTCGTCACCCGTGATGAATTTTTCCAGAATGGAACTGCCTGCGTTTTTAATTTCAATCAAGTTGCAGCAAGCGTTTACGCGTCATTGTTGTTTGTTCGGTATTCAAGGTATGCCGGACAAACTTTGCAGACTTGTTCTCTTCTTCATAACATTCTGGACAGCGTCTTGAACACTTGGTTCAGAGATGATCGGTTCGTTGCTCCACTGCCATTCGTGACGCAACACCATTGACACGCTACGGTCGCTCGTCCATTACTTAACACTGCCTGCTCACAATTGCCTGGTCGAATGCACGTCTGTTGTCTATCTGCCACCGTAGTTACCGCGTTGGCATTGCTTATACGGCAGGAATAAAATCAGTCTTGGAACCTTTTGGAAGGACTATGTGGGCTTCGGCAGTTGCCTGCCCTGGTTACGCAACGGTTGCCTAAGCGCCGGATTGTGCCATTGTTTCTGCTTCTGACTCTCCCTAAAAAGATGTATGTGCTCGAAAATTCTCGGTGTCACTTCTTAACGTTAATACTTGTTGTATCTGTGTTATACCATCCACAATGAAAACTACAGTGGCTAAGTACCCTAGGCATACCTAAAATAATAAGAAAATCAATGCTGAGATTTCTACGCATACAGGCAGACGCGGACGAATGACAGTATTGGCTGGAGCGACACATGGTACATTGATCCTTGCAACCTGCGCGTCATCCACCTATTCATATTCTTACGTGCACACAACTACAGCTCTATAGAATTCCGGGACTGCTGGTGTTTCTCCTCTCTACACAACACTCATTCACTTGCCGTCCCTGACGGTTGCCGACTAGCACAAACCCGTGTTCACAGCTCTCGGTTACTACATCTACTTCTAAATCTACATCTACATACGCATTCCACAAGCCACCGTGTGGAGTATGGCGAAGCGTACTAATCTTTTCCTTTCCTATTCCAGTCTCAAATGGAGCGAGGGAAAAACGCCTATTTACACTCATGCTCATAAATTAAGGATAATGCTGATACATGATGGAACAACGCTCTGGTGGGCGGTTTGCGGGGGTAAATCACTTCGGGGTATGACCATGCAGTGCATCTGACCTGCGGTCGTCGCACGGTGGCGCTCGCAGCAGTCCACATACGCAGAGCGGTGTTGGTGCATGTCTGAGTACGGTGTAGCGAGTAAGTGTGCATACGTTTTCAGACTTGATAATGGTACTGTGTGTTGAAAATGGCTCAAATAACACATATTGATGGCGTTATGAGGGGTAGAATACTAGGGCGACTGGAGGCTGGTCAAACACAGCAGATCGTAGCACGGGCCCTCCGAGTGCCACAAAGTGTGATCTCAAGATTATGGCAACGATTCCAGCAGACAGGTAACGTGTCCAGGCGCTACAGTACGGGACGTCCACAGTGTACAACACCACAAGAAAACTGATATCTCACCATCAGTCCGCGCAGACGGCCACGGAGTAATGCAGGTAGCCTTGCTCGAGACCTTACCGCAGCCACTGGAACAGCTGTCCTCAGACACACAGTCTACAGACAACTGAACAGACATGGTTTACTCGCCCGGAGACCTGCAAGGTGCATTCCACTGACCTCTGGTCACAGGAGAGCCCGTAAAGCCTGGTGTCAAGAACAGAGTACATGGTCATTGGAACAGTGTTGCCAGATTATGTTCGCGGACGAGTCCAGGTATAGTCTGAACAGTGATTCTCGTCGGGTTTTCATCTGACGTGAACCAGGAACCAAATACCAAACCCTTAATGTCATTGAAAGGGACATGTATGGAGGTCGTGGTTTGATGGTGTGGGGTGGGATTATGATTGGTGCACGTACACCCCTACATGTCTTTGACAGAGGAACTGTAACAGGTCAGGAGTATAGGTGCGTCATTTTGCACCAGTATGTCTGCCTTTTGAGGGGTGCAGTGGGTCCCACCTTCCTGCTGATGGATGATAACGTACGGCCCCATCGAGCTGCCATCGTGAAGGATTACCTTGAAACAATAGATATCAGGCGAATGGAGTGGCCTGCCCATTCTCCAGACCTAAACCCCATCGAGCATGTCTGGGATGCTCTGGGTCGACGTATCGCTGCACGTCTTCAAACCCCTACGACACTTCAGGAGCTCCTACAGGCACTGGTGCAAGAATGGGAGGCTATACCCCAGCAGCTGCTCGACCACCTGATCCAGAGTATGCCAACCCGTTGTGCGGCCTGTGTACGTGTGCATGGTGATCATATCCCATATTGATGTCGGGGTACACGCGCAGGAAACAGTGGCGTTTTGTAGCACTTATCACCAATACCGTGGACTTACAGATCTGTGTCGTGTGTGTTCTCTAATCCCTATGTGCCTATGCTATTAGCGCCAGTTTTGTGTAGTGTCACGTTGTGTGGCACCACATTCTGTAATTATCCTTAATTTATGAGCATGAGTGTATATGCCTCTGTACGACCCCTAATTGCTCTTATGCTGTCTACACTGTGCTTAAGCGAAATGCACGTTGGCGGCAGTAGAATCGTTCTGCAATCAACTGAAAATACCATTCCTCTAAATTTTCCAACAATGTTTCGTGAATAGAGCGTCGTCTTCGTCCCAGGGATTCCCATTTCAGTTTACGAAACATTACCCATAACACTCGCATGTCGATCGAATCGACCGAGCCTCTCAATTGCTTCGATGTCTTCCTTCAGTCCGACCTGCTGAGGATCCCAAACACTCCAACACTACTCAGTAAGGGGATGTACTAGTGTTCTACTCGCGTTCTCCTTTGTAGATGAGCTACACTTTCCTAAAACTCTCCCAGTGAACTGAAGCTGACTATTCGTCTTCCCTACCACCGTCCCTACCTTCTCGTTCCATTTGATATCGTTTTGCTGCGTTACACGTTGATATTTAATCGAAGTGACTGCGTTAAGCAGTATACAACCAGTACTGTATTCGAACACTGCATGATTGTTTTTCCTAGTCATCTGCATTAACGCCCACTTCTCTACATTCTGAGCAACCTGCCAGTCATCATACCAACTAGAATTTTTGTCTAAGTCGTCTTGTATCTGTGCAGGTATAAGCTGTCGCCAGCACACCGGTCGGCAAATAGGAATCGTGAAGATCGATAAGTAGGTGCTGGATCAAGCGCCTCACTAGAGATTTGAGAGATACACTGACAAGCAACACGCCACCAATGCCCTCTCGACAGCAGGTATTTAGGCCGGCACCGCTGACTGGAGGGCCCCACTGACTCACTCTTCCAGTCTGGCGTCTGTCAGTTCATCGCAGAGGGGGCTCAGTTCACGTCACAGGCTACGACAGCAGATAGCGACCATATTAGTGACTATAGCGGGACTTGTACTTTCCCAGCAGTGAGACTAAAGTTTTTAATAGCAAGATTACCGATATTGTCTTCAAGAGGACTATTACTGATGAGCTTGTACCACAGAACATGGACTCTGTTCCAGTTAACGATGACACCTTCCCGTGCGCCGGAGCGCCGCCAGGAAACAGCGACAGACTGCTGCTCAACCTGTCCGTCAGATCATTTATATAGCGGTCCTATCACACATCCCTGAGGCACTCTTGACGATACCCTTCACTCTCATGACCACTCGCCGTCGTGGACAATGCACTGGGTCTTATTACTTAAGAAGTCTTCGACTCACGCACATATTAGGGAACCTATTCCGTTTGCTTGTACCTTCGTTAACAGTCTACAGGGGCGCACCGTGTCAAACGCTTTCTGGCAATCTAGGAATATGGAATCTGCTTGTTGCCATTCATCTATGGTTCGCATCATTTAGTGCGCGAAAAGGGCAAGCTCAGTTTCGCACAAGAGATGCTTTCTAAACCCATGCTGGTTTGTAGACAGAAGCTTTTCTGTCTCGAGGACATTTATTATATTCGAACTCAGAATATGTTCAAGAATTCTGCATACCGATGTTCTGCGGGTCCGTTCTTTTTCCTTTCGTATATACAGGAGTCACTTGCGCTTTCTTTCATTTGCTTGGGAACTTCTGCTGGACGAGAGGTTAGCAATAAATGCAAGTTACGTAAGGGGCGAGTGCTGAAGAACACCCTCTGTAAAACCAAACTGAAATTCCAGCCTGACCTGGCGACGTACTTGTTTTCAACCTCCCCATTTGTTTCTTAGCGCCTGGTATGCCTATTTCTGTGTCCTCCATACGGGAGTCAGTTCAAATGTGTGTGAAATCTTATGGGACTTAACTGCTAAGGTCATCAGTCCCTAAGCTTACACACTACTTAACCTAAATTATCCTAAGGACAAACACACACACCCATGATCGAGGGAGGACTCGAACCTTCGCCGTGACCAGCCGCACAGTCCATGACTGCAGCGCCCCAGTCCGCTCGGCTAATCCCGCGCAGCGGGGAGTCAATGTGCTGGTCAAACGATGGTATGTCTCTATGATCTTCCTGCCTAAATAATTTTTTAAAGTCGAAATTTAAAAGTTAAGCTTTCGTTTTTCTGCTTTCTATTACCACACCAACCTGGCTGACAAATGACTGGATAGAAGACATCGACCCTCATAGTTGTTTTAAGCAGGACCAGAATTTTCTCGGGATCTCGGCGAGATGCTTCGCTAAGACACGACAGTGGAAATTGTTGTATGCTTCACATAGCGATATTTTTATATTCGCACGAATTTCTAGTAACTTTTGCCTGTCGACATTTCCACGTTCTTTTTTGATCAGAGTGTGCAGCTACTTCTACTTCCTCAGCATTTCGCGAATTTTGTTATTAAACCACTGTGGGTGTTTTCCGTCCTTCATTCAGTAACTCGGCACGTATTTCTCCAGAGAGTGATTTACAATTAGTTTAAACTCTGCCCATAATTCCTCTGCTAAATCATGTCCATTTATTGTCTACATAGAATGCTAACAACTGTTTATCTGTTCTTTTCCGTCTGAAAACCCCCTAGCCTTCTTAATAGATATATTAACTGCAGTAACCACCGCTGTCATGACGAAATCATGATCATTAATCCCTTTCTATATACTGACAATGTCGATAGGGTGAGGTCTTATTGTAGCTACGAACCCTAAAATATTTCAATTGCATGTGTGTTCTTGATCTAGCTGCTGAAGATACTGTTCGGAAAACGTGTTCAGGACTAGTTCACAAGACTCTCAGTCTGTACCAACTGCAATGAAACCATGAACGTCCCTGGTTACATTCAGGAGGCTAAAGTCGCCTCCACCTAATATTGCATGATACGGGTATTTCCGAGGTACTGGTCGTAGACTTCCTTTGAATGATTCTGCAATTGATACCGTGGAATCGGGTGGCCGGTAAAAACTTCCGGTGGTTAACTTGAGTTGACCTAGGCCAGTTATTCGTATCCAGATAACTTCACAGTCAGAATCGATTTCAACCTCAATAGAGACGATATTTTTGTCAGCTGCAATAAACACGACCCCTCCTATGGCTTCTAACTTGTCTTTTCCACATACGTTCCATGTCTCGTTAAATATTACGGAGCATATCGACTGGCGACCGTTCGCCAGAGGACTTCAAACTATCGCTATCGCCCTTTTTTCTGAAAAAAAATAAGATAGCTGTTCTTGTACGTAGTGCAGCTCTAACGTACAAAGGGTATTCCCACAGTCATCCTCGCTATAAGGTAGGTACAGTAATCGGCAACCAAGACAACCACAGAAACAAAATGCAGCCACGTAAACTAGTTGTGCCTCTAGGGAGCATACTCGTAGCCAGGGCGTGGAAAGAATATTGTTGTGAACCTTATAATTGTGAGATTACTGCTCCCACTGCTCCTCTAGTTACTGGCTATGTTTAAAGGGTTTAGTTTAAGGTTGTTGAAATCTGCCTTAGTCTTCCTCTCCACTGAGCTCGACCATAACTATGAGTTATTCTTTTTTAATGATTAATGAATTAAATGATAATGGAAATGAAATATTTGATTCTACTTAGATATTATTGGGCATAAGAAAGCATACCTGATGATATTAAAAAAGAAGTATCATTTTATTAATATTTATTTTTTCACTTCCCGGGTTCGATTCCCGGCGGGGTCAGGGATTTTCTCTGCCTCGTGATGGCTGGGTGTTGTGTGCTGTCCTTAGGTTAGTTAGGTTTAAGTAGTTCTAAGTTCTAGGGGACTTATGACCACAGCAGTTGAGTCCCATAGTGCTCAGAGCCATTTTTTATTTTTTCACTTGAAATAAGTGGGAAATTTAGGCTTAAAATACTTTTAAGGGAATTACATTGCTCCTAATTGAGATTTTACTCCCCCTGTTCTGAATAATTCAGTGATTACTAATAACCCCTTTTAGGAAGTGCACCTCATGCGTGCTACAGTGGTTTATGTTGCCTTCTTGTAGAACGTTGATACGGAAAAATACGTGCACTACACCACGTAAATGCTGCAGTATTCTCTTCACAATAGTTGTGACCGCAGGGCAGCCATCCGAACACGAAATTTGTTAGAAACAGGTTGTTACCACAAGAACTGGCAGTAGGTACCGTTGTCCATGTCTGGTCGCGAGAAGATGTTCCCCAAAATTCATTCTAATTAACCTTGCGTCTACCTTACATTCTCCCATGTACGGGAACACCTCGTTGTACCTTTCATGTTGTTTGATTATCGTTTGATGCTGTCGTCATGCATGTCATTTCTGTCACTATTTTGTTTGAGAAATTATAATCCCTATGGTGTTACTTATCACTTTTAATAGCGTTCTTATCAGTCTGTTAATTTGTTGCGTGTTGTTGTTTTTGTTGTGGTCCTCAGTCCGAAGACTGGTTTGATGCAGCTCTCCATGCTACTCTATCGTATGCCAGCCTCTTCATCCCCTACTGCAACCTACATCTTTCTCAGTCTGCTTACTGTATTCATCTCTTGGTCTCCCTCAACGATTTTTAGCGCCCACGCTTCCCTCCAATACTGAATCGGTGATCCCTTGATGTCTCAGAATGTCTCCTATCAACCGATTCCTTCTTTTGGTCAAGTTGTGCCACAAATGCCTTGTCTCCCCAATTCTGTTCAGTACCTCCTCATTAGTTACGTGATCGACCCATCTAATCTTCAACATTCTTCTGTAGCACCACATTTCAAAAGCTTTTATTCTCGTTTTATCTAAACTGTTTATAGTCCATGTTTCACTTCCATACGTGGCTACACTCCAGACAAATACCTTCAGAAATGACTTCCTAACACTTTAATCTATATTCGATGTTAACAAGTTTCTCCTCTTTAGCAACTCTTTTCTTGCTATTGCCAGTCTATATTTCATATTCTCTTTACTTCGGCCATCATCAGTTACTGCGCTGCCCAAATAGCAAAACTGATCTGCCACTTTAAGTGTCTCGTTTCCTAATCTGTTTCCGTTAGCATCACCTGATTTAATTCGACTGAATTCCATTATCCTTGTTTTGCTTTTATTGATGTTTATTTTACAGCCTCCTTTCAAGACATTGTCCATTCCGTTCAACTGCTTTATCAAGTCCTTTGATGCCACTGACAATATTACAATGTCATCGCCTAACCTCAAAGTTTTTATTCTTCTCCCTGAACTTGCTGCGTGTATGACAGAAAAAAGTACATGAGCAGCGTACTAGCGACAGGATCGCAGCACACCGCGCTTCATATCAGCACAAGAATGCAAGGAGCAGCACTCAGCTGCGTGTCTACGTCACGCCTTCCTACGTCACGCACAATTATGCACAACGTAATAGGTATATCTCAGACTTGTAGCCATGTTTTCGTCAGTGCTCTCTAAATGACCCGCTATATGACACGTTTCTATTGCGTACCGATTGTCAGATTCAACCCACCCTATTAACGAGGGCTGAAATAGGTTCCACTAATCTCCTGCCGTTGACTTCTCGAGCCCTCTGCATTAAACCTGCTCCAGTCAACTTGTGCATCCCCTTTCCTGGCATCACTTACAAAGCGTACCATTTCGATTTAGAGGCTTCTGAAATAAGCTTAATGCATTCTTTCAAAGGAATTCCAAGCGAGTAACTTGAAATTCCAACTGTGTCAATACACACATACACTTACAAAGATACAATGCTATGGCACCATATAAGAAAGACAATGGGCGCCATTCCAACTTAAACTACTCATTAATCGTAAAAAATACACTCCATTGAATACGTATTGAACTCTCAGTACTACAAAATATCACCATCAGCAGTTGTCACCGCATTACATTTCAATTTCACCAGCTACGTCTGCTCTGACCAAAACAAGGTTCTACATTATACAGCACTAATAGCCTGTCTCATCAGCAATCGTTCTCACGCCCTAACGTAGCACATCTTACACTTATGCGCATACATGTATTTTACTTCGCGTCACTTTTTCTTCTCTGTGATACTTATGAGACTCTTAGACGATTGTCTGAGAAGATTCTGTTTATTGCTGTAAGCTTCACTATAATGTCCCGGTGCTATTATTCGATCCTGTGCTTGGCTAAGCCTACACCATCATTCTAGAACCTTATTCAAGTTTGCCGACTAGTTCTTGATCGATTACCGGTCGATTTCGCTGACTGATCACCTCAATCATCAAGCAAACAGCTCCGAACGTCATGTTACGCCGTCTCCACGTGAATGCCAACTCACGAGATTTTTTAAACATACAAGACAATATAATGCCTCCTGCTCCTTCTGCCCTTTACGGGCTGACTCAGTTTACCAGCCACCTATGAACGTGGTTCCGATTTCGGATGCAATGCCGTTCCGTTGCGTCACTCAAGAGAGCCTACTTCAGCGCAGGCGGAGCTGACATAAAAACGATATTTGGTACCCCCCATCAGGCCGACGCCGATCAATGAAACAGAACCCTCCATCTGGCTGCGTATCTTGCTGCTCGCGATCATGGTGCTCTTGTGCGGCAGCACTTACGACTCTTGCTCACTGAAGATAACCTCCTGGCCGCTGACAGGCAATTACGAAGTGTCGCTACTGAGTTTGTACAACAATATGAAGAACTTAAGAACTCGATATGGCGTGAAATAGTCCCTGTATACAAGGAGCTGTAGAAACTGAGCGTCACTTTAGAGGTAACGAAAGCGTTGTAAATCCTATTGTACAGTACGCATGCAATCCAATTACATGTAAGCACATTGCATACAATCACTCAATTAGATCTACAACCGAGGTTATGTTCTAAGCAAATGCCCGCCGAAACTTTTCTGCAGACACTGGAAACTCTCTTTCCATTTATCGGCACCTATGCAGATGATTTACCATATATGGGATTCAACCTTGCCATACTGTTACACAGCTACCGAGGTACAACTGGTGTGGTCTTTAGACACACTGGATATGCAGATACCATTGCCCTTCTCTTGTGCAAATTGTGAACTCGAATGTTCCAATCTTCATTTCTTCCTAGTTGCCTGGGCAGCCACCTGGAAACACGTCACCTGGCAAACCAAAGATATCTTAGTCGTGGGCAAAGACCATCCACACTCGGCTATGCTGCCTGATGCTTTTCAAATTTGTATTCACACCACTTACTGCTTAAGTTCTACCTTATCCCTTAGCACTGGGATGAACGAATGTGAGGTCGCACTGTTTCTAGAGGATACTAAAACCCCTCTGCTCTCGCGCTATCGTTTCGATACATGAACTTGGGTTCGCCCCCGTTCCCAACAGTTTGCTATACACTGTGCCACAACCCACTATAGCAGCCCTTCATTTCTATGTATTTATGCTGCGGACCTACCGAGTCACGTTGACTGATATTCGATTACTATTCAGGAGCTCATCCACTGATATAGTCACACCCACTATCAAGCTATCTGCCCAACTAACCTAGGCATACAATAGCAGTATCACTACTTTACTTGCCTGAAGCCCCCTGGTGTTGGTCCACCCCTACAATCTGCCAACATTGATAAAAAATACCAAATTCTGTTTTATAAAAACCTATCAATGATTTATAAAGTCAGGAACAAGGATAGATCACTTCTGACCGTGCGATAGCACACATTGCTCATTGGATCTCTAAGGACTATCTACACTGAGTGGTTATCCCTAGTGCCACATCTGTCCCTCTAACTCTGATCCATGTCTGCTTTTTTATCTCGGTTGTGTATACCTGAGGATACCTCACAAGTTGCAAAGTAGAGCCTTTGGCAATACCTGAACAGCAGCCGTCTGGCGAGCATCATTGGTAACACATTTTTGGGTTTGGTATCTATTAGGCATGCCCCACAACTCTTATGCTAAAATTTAAAAATTTGGCAAAGGCAACTATTAGTTGTTTTGTAACTGAAATGCTGAAACTCCACATGTCTTATGTTATGAAAATATGTAACTTTGTATGATGGACACCTTGTAATAGGGAGTAGCAGACAGTTCATGATGTATTAATAACTTATTTGGTCGAAATACAAAAATAATGTGTAATATATTAGTCACTTAAAAAGAGAGTTTTGTAACTTGTTCCCATTGAATTATGATACAATCTCCATCTGATAATTTACTGTAAATTACAAACAGTTTGCGCCGGCCGGGGTGGCCGAGCGGTTCTAGGCGCTACAGTCTGGAACCGCGCGACCGCTACGGTTGCAGGTTCAAATCCTGCCTCGGGCATGGATGTGTGTGCTGTCCTTAGGTTAGTTAGGTTTAAGTAGTTCTAAGTTCTAGGGGACTGATGACCTCAGAAGTTAAGTCCCGTAGTGCTCAGAGGCATTTGAACCATTTGAACAAGCAGTTTGTACCACTATTATCTGACAGTTTTGCCTGCTTTATGCTGGTGTTCTCCTATGCACTCCCACTGATGTGCCCCTGTCATAGAGTGTTGCAGTCTCCTGAGTGGCTGCTCATCCTGCCTGAAAACACTTCTTTGGCAGCACCAGCACTGTTAAACTTCAACATCCGGACAATGCTATGCGCCAGCCAACCGTTGCCCAGCTGACATCCTTTGCCTGGTAGCCCTGTTCTGTATCGTTCAGTCGCTCTGCCGATCGGTTTTGCAGGCGAGCGCACGGAGCGATAAGGTTACCTGTGCCGAGCCTCCGTGCAAATCCATAAGCCATTTGGTGGTGAGTCGATAGCTCCCGAGGGACCTAGGTGGGCATGTGCCATGTTGCCATTTCTCCCTGGGCCAGGCAATTAAAGAGAAGAGACCGCAGCAGCAGGCATGTTCACGCCACTGTGCGCACAACATCCCACACCCGAAATGGCCAGCCAACACAGCTACCACACATGTTATTCCATTATTGTTTTCAGCTTCAGGTACAGTGAGAGCCCTCACGCTTGGCTGAATCATGGCAGCTGAATTGCCAGCCCCTGACCCATTTGATCAGATCCAAGTTAACAGTAGTCAAAACCTAGAAGAAAGAAATAACTGTTGCATTTAATGAGTGATAAGAATTGTTTAACTGATTTAGTCTTTAAGGACTTGCTAAACAAATGTACATTCAGGTACAAAGGAACTCATGTAGCTGTTTGACAGGCTTTCCTGTACGGCTGCAGTTCCTCAACCATATTACAGATCACCTCCCTGCTCAATCTGTACATCGCCATAAAGTTCATTTTGGGCATTTCAATGGGGTTCGTCTCATCCTGCAGATTACTTGGCCAAATCGCTTGGTGCCGCATTTCGTTGAGCCACCTTGCCTGCCTTTGTCGCTCTTACCTTCTTCTTAACAGTATCATGCACACCATGATCCCCTTCTACGATTGTCTGCTGAAATGCATGTATAATAACATTTATGAACTCACTTTCCACTCGGATGTGTCCCGGTGATTCTTCAATCTAAAAATCACTTTATATTTCTAAAATAACAAATTATTTCCACAATCAAAGCTCAATGAATTAAACAAACGGCCTTACCAAAACCTCACCACCACTCAGTACACTAAATGAACAATCTGCAGGTGGGCCGATCGCTAACAGGCATCAGTAGCATACAGAATAGCTACTTTAGCTACCGAACCGAAAATGACGTCACTACTGAAGCTAACCTACAGAACCGAACGGCATGGACGATACAGCACAGACCCAAGCACTGTCCCATTGGCTCCATCCCCCACCACCACCACCACTCCAACAGCAACGCATCAGCCAAACCCAAGAGCCACTTTCCCTTTTATTTCGTTGAAACTGAGTGGCCAAACAGGACTTGTATGAAATTCACTTAATACTGTTATATGACAATAAAACTGAGAACTATTGTAAACCTTGTCCCTTTTGTCATTTGCTTAAAATACTTTCAAATTCAATATTCCCCCCTCTAGATTAAGACCCTACTACATCTCAGCCACCTTCGAATGAAGCCCTTAATTTTGCTGTCGATTGTACTTACTAAATTGAAATTAAGTCCCATAACCAGCCTACTGCGGAAGGGGATGGGGCTGTGTGTGGTAAGTAGTCAGAGTGAAGGATTAATGAAAGGAATGAGGGATATTTTTTTAAATTTTAATTTAACACATCTCATTCATCTGGAACTGCGTCTTGTGTTAGAACTGTGGCTGAGCCTGGGCTGGTGCAGTACTGGATACTATCAGACACGCAGCTACCTACGCTCAGTTCACGTTGGCACCATTCCCACAGAAGCGTTGCTGATTGTGGAATGCTATCATGCGAGTACTGCTGATAGAGGAATGTCCAGAGTGCCTCTCGACCAGCCAGTGCAATGGACGGAAATGATCACATAGGGATGCATAGCACACCGGCGAGAGCGCGCAGGCACCACTGAATCAATCTCTTCCTGCCAGCTCGCCTCCGCACCGGACGTGTTTCCCGGCTCCCCCATTTTTTCGGTCAATATGCGCATCAGTCTGGCTGCAGCAGCCCTCTGTCGCCGGAGAATGCGACACATATGGGCTCCTCGGTGAATAGTTTTGGATCCAGTAAAACTCCACTTTTGAATCTGCAAACTGTTTTCGTTTCCATGTACGTAAATATTTAGAATGATTGGAAAGAAAATGTAAATACTGTATACAGGGTGTCCCATTTATCTTGACCACCCTACATAACGGTTTGTCCAGATGCAAATTACAAAACGTTTCAAGAAAATGTTCTTTAGCCGTCAGGGGGACATCAATGAGCACGATTGCCTTCGTTGTAGCTTTGTTTTTTTACAAAGATATGAACAGCGGTATGACTTTCTTAAATGGCACCCTGTCTTTTTTATTCCTTCTTCCCTCTCGGTAGTGGCACGTGGCAGTCCGGAATCCGTTCTTGCCACAGTACAGTC
This sequence comes from Schistocerca nitens, assembly GCF_023898315.1. Lineage (NCBI taxonomy): Eukaryota > Metazoa > Arthropoda > Insecta > Orthoptera > Acrididae > Schistocerca > Schistocerca nitens. Next base: position 608,874,031 of record NC_064616.1, read on the forward strand.
TCGTGGCCATCGCTGCCAGCAATCATGTACAGTGGCTACATTCCCGCCAAGTCTTTCTGCAGTATCGCAGAAGAAACATACAGCTTCCCGTAGACCTATTACACGACCTCGTTCAGACTCAGTGAGGTTTTGATAATGTTGTATTTGTTGCTTTAAAGACATTCTTGACTAAAATCAACTCATCACGTCCAGACTGAAGGGTAACTAACGCCCACGACCGCTACAGCGTGTATTTAAAGCAAACGTGATTTGTATCCTCGTGGTGGCTCTACTAGCCCCACTCTTACGGGACTGGCGCGAAATTTCAACAGCTATCATCCTTCAAATGTAGAAACACACCTACCAACTTTCATTTATGTCGCACAACTCTTTCTTGCTGTTGCAATTTTTTTCCTTCAGTATATATACACTGAAGCGCCAAAGAAACTGCTATAGGCATACGTATTCAAATTCAGAGATTTGTAAACAGGCATAATACGGCGCTGCGGTCGGCAACGCCTATATAAGAAAATAAGCGACTGGCGCAGTTGTTAGATCGATTACTGCTGCTACAATGGCAGGTTATCAAGATTTACGTGAATTTGAACATGGTGTTATAGTAAGCGCACGAGCGATGGGACAGAGCACCTCCGAGGTAGTGATGAAGTGGGGATTCTCCCGTACGGTTCTTTCACGAAGTGTACCGTGAATATCAGGAGTCCGGTAAAACATTAAATCTCCTACATCGCTGCGGCCAGAAAAAGACCGTGCAAGAACGGGACCAACCACGACTGAAGAGAATCGTTCAATGTGACACAAATGCAACCCTTCCGCAAATTGCTGCAGATTTCAGTGCTGGGCCATCAGCAAGTGTCAGTATGCGAACCATTCCACGAAACATCATCGATATGGGCTTTCGGAGCCGAAGGCCCACTCGTGTCCCCTTGATGACTACACGACGCAAAGCTTTACGCCTTGCCTGGGCCCGTCAACACCGAAATTGTACTGTTGAACACTCGAAACATGTTGCCTGGTCGGACGAGTCTAGTTTCAAATTGTGTCGAGGTGTATGGGTATGGAGACAACCTCATGAATCCATGAACCTTGCATGTCAGCAGGTGACTGTTCAGGCTGGTGAAGGCTCTGTAATGGTGTGGGGCGTGTGCAGCTGGCATGATACAGGATCCCTGATACGTCTAGATACGACTCTGAGCAGGTGACACATACGTAAGCATCCTGCATTCCGACGGCCTTGGACAATTCCAGCATGATAATGCGACACCCCACACGTCCAGAATTGCTACAGAGTGGCTCCAGGAACATTCTTCTGAGCTTAAACACATGCGCTGGTCACCAAACTCCCCAGACATGAACATTATTGAGCATATCTGGGATGCCTTGTAACGTGCTGTTCGGAAGAGATCTCCACCCCCTCGTACTCTTAAGGATTTATGGACAGCCCTGCAGGATTCATGGTATCAGTTCCCTCCAGCACTAGTTCAGACATTAGTCAAGTCCATGCCACGTCGTGTTGCGGCGGCACTTCTGTGTGCTCGGGCGGGTGGGGGTGGGGCGGGGGAGGGGTGGTGGCGTCCCACACGATACGATATTAGGTAGGTGTACCAGTTTCTTCGGCTCTCCAGTGTGTATACCGATCTGTTCAAGAAAAAAGTACAAAAGTGGCTTCCAAATGCACCCCCACCCCACGCTCATTTCTCGCCGGTCAGGATTTCTAGTATGTTGATCGTGGCATTTTCTCCTGTTACTGTACAAAAATTTCTGACTGCACGAACTATTTCTGATATACGATGTTTTTGGTCTCTATTGAGAGGGCTATTACTCCACCAGCATAGTCTGCTGTTTCGTTTACATTATTAGTTTAAACGTGCCCGTGAGGGTAATGAGAGAAAACCGACTGGGCTGAGCGATGCTGCACTGTGACGTAAGCTTCCAGCAGCGTATGGGAACCGTTGAGAGCGTGTCTACGCCGGCGTCTGTCAATCGTTGCTGCATCTGGCAGCGCCTGTCTGTAGCTTGCGGTGCTGTTGTGTAACCCAGAACTTCACTCTTCGGACGACACCACAAGAACAACAGCTGTTTTAAAATGTACCAGAGCTAAGAGACATAATTTTTTTTTTAATATCAGTACGAAAAATGCACTGAGGAACATCATGGTCACCGCTTAGCGGCATGGAGAACTGAAGTCTGCGACATTGCTGTCTCCCCAGCGACGTCAGTGGACGCTGGCCAGTTGCAATATAATAGCTGGGAGTGTACTGGATGAAACGTCGTTTACAAACTACGGGCAAATCAATCTTCACAACATGTACTACTGGTCAGTTGATACACTTTGCCGGCCGCTGGTGGCCGAGCGGTTCTGGCGCTACAGTCTGGAACCGCGCGACCGCTACGGTCGCAGGTTCGAATCCTGCTTCGGGCATGGATGTTTGTGTTGTCCTTAGGTTAGTTTGGTTTAAGTAGTTCTAAGTTCTAGGGGACTTATGACCTCAGCAGTTGAGTCCCATAGTGCTCAGAACCATTTGAACCATTTTTTGATACACTTTGGCTGGGAAAAGAGCATAAACAACATTTAGTCTATCAATGTGTGGTGCAGGCTTCTTAAGAACAGCATCACTGATCTCTATTTCATTGATGTGGCTGAAAACAGACACAGGTATCTATAGTTCCTCGCAGATATGTTGCTGAAATTATTGGCAGACATCCCAGTGATCATATGTCAACATGATATATGGTACAAACACGACAGATGCCCCACCCAATACGCACTGATAATTACAAGCCGTCCTAACAGAGTATTTGAAGATCGCTGGATCGATCGTTTGGGAAACACTAAATTGGTTGTACACCCACCAGTCCTATAACCTTTGGACTTTTATTTGTGGTGAAAACTAAACCAAGAGGTCAAAAAGAAACACAGACGACTCCCGAAGACATGAAATGCCTTGTAACATGGTCCTACGTCTTTAATCTTCACGAAATTCGTCATGTCGCATCGTCCACCTGGAATCGCTTTATAGCAGGGCTGGCCCAGCCTGCAAATCTTCAAGTAGGCCGACTGTGCGGTCCAAGGCTCCGCCTGCATCGCTTTTGCTCGTTCCTTCGCGGAAGTACTCGGTACAGCTCGACATTTCATTTAGTTATACGACTGCGTGGTGTCTGTCCTTTCGGACATGTCGGAAAGAACAGACATCACGCATTCCTATAATTGACACACCTCGACGGACAAAGAAGCCACCATCTTCAGTGTGGATGCACGATTACGGTTGGCCTCCTGCGGGGAATCTCAAAGTAGCGAGCATGGAGGACGTGGACAGTGACTGCGGACAGATGGTGCTCTGTAGGAATGTGGGCAGGCCGAGAGGCGTGCCTGGACAGTCCGCGCAATGGCGACAAACTTTGTGTCCAGATGGCACAGCGGTTAACGCAACTGCCTAGTAGGTAGGGGAGTTACTAGAAAACTCGCCACGTTGCCTGCTGTCTCAGCTGCCTCTCAGAATATGGCGGATTCTTCACGGTACTGCTGCTACCAGCCTCTGCAACGGAATGTTAATTCCACGCAGGACACAGGAACGCTGTTGCTGGCACGCTTGTACGTGTTGCGCGAAGCCGGAAGCGCCAAGTATTCCCATTCAATTCCCTGAGGAAGGCGAGCCGCCCATTCGGGGACGGGCGTGCGGTTTTCGCGTCCGTCCCTAATGGTAAAGCCCTTCCTTGTGGGGGACACAAGACTGTATTCAGTGCTGTAACTATGCCCATCAGCAGAATGTCACTTGAGCCGCTTCCGTTAACTACCGCCAGCTAAAGCATAATTTTTTCTGTTACTATGAATTCACATTTACCTCGTCCTCTAAAACTATAGAAAACGCCTTTAAAATCGTTAAAACATATGCTATTGGTGTCCTACTTGAATAACTTAGTATTTATTCTTATGTCTCGAATGCTACATTGGCGAATGTAAGTTTATAACTTAACTTCCATTTGTCTGGAGGTCGTATTCTCTCGTCGTCGCTAAACACATGCTACATTAATTTATAAACACGTGCCAAAAACACTTGAAGTAGCAAACATTTGTTTTAAAGTATTAGTTTTGGAAGTAAACTGGCATTTTTAAAAAAACGCAAACCACTCGAGTATATCAGCAGCGTTAGTTTTATCTGAATTTAAGAGATCAACAACAATACCTGTTGCAGAATCAGGTAATAATTCACCATTGCACTTTTTCTTCTTTTCTGTTTCATCATTGCATGTGCAGTGCTTCGACAAACTTGTGGTGATGGTGGTGGTGGTTGTTGTTGTAATTTCTCCATCTCATCTTATTTTCTAATACACTAACGCATTTACAAGCAAAAGTCTTATGAATTATAGCAAATTACAATTATGAAAAGGAAAAAATAGCGTATACTTATTTCATTCCCCTTAACATCACACGATATACAAATACATTCACTTATTCACTTAGTCCTATGGGCAGGTATAATACTCGTATATGGTCTGGATAGTGCACAGATAAAAAGAGAAGAAACAGTTTCGGTAGCAAGAGGATGAGGTCAGAGGAGGAGGAATAGGAGGACGAGGAAGAGGAGTAGGTGAAGAAGAAGAAACACACATAAAAGTTCATTCTCCTCCATATAGAAGTAAGGTTCTGTATCTTGTAAATATCAGATTATCACTTCCCAAAAGAGCATACACTTTCAGTACCTCTTAAGCGTTGGCACATTTTTATTGGTATCTAATCATACTATGGAATATTCACACTATGTATCATATAACACACCCAGTGAAAGATGAATGGATTGATCTGAAATTGTTGGGCGCTAAACAGCTTCGTCATCAGTGCCCTTTCATAAAGTCATGGCTGTTGAATGAGCATCACTGCCTAAAATGGAGGGTATGTCACTCGGTAGACCAAAGGCTTTCCTTCTCTCAGCGTATAGCAGACGCGACGGTAAAATGTGATGGACCATGAGTGTGACGCAGTCCACCCCCGGTAGCTAAGTGGTCAGCGCGACAGAATGTCAGTCCTCAGGGCCCGGGTTGGATTCTCCGTAGAAGACAAAGCAATAGCATTTATAGCCTACGCTGACGACCTAGGCATCTTTATTGAAGATCAGGAAGATATTGGGCGAGTAGAAACCATCATGAACACATTCCAAAAAGCGTCAGGCGCCCAAACCAACCCCAGAAAAACAGTATTACCGCCGATAGGGAATCAACGAATCAAAACAGGCAGGCAGTGGTACAAAATAGCCATAAAGTTCTTGGAATATTTATACAGTCTTGTACACTTAGAATGGCCGCATACAACTGGACAGACGTGCTACACACCATAAGAGGTCTCTCCAAACAGCACGCGAACCGGAAACTAACAATCCACCAGAAAATAGACCTGATAAACACGACGATCCTGTGGAAAGCATGGTACCTGGCGCAAATCTTAAGCATCCCGACCGAAATTGCGCGAGCACTTACGAGCGCAATGTACTACCTGTTGTGGCGTCGAAATATATTCAGAGTGGCGCAAGCAACTTGCTCGCTGCGAACGAAAGAAGGGGGACTAGGTCTAGTTGATATAAAGACCAAATGTGCAGCCCTCCTATTAAAACGAACGCTCGCCGTCCAGGACAACGTCCCTGACAGCGTCACAGCCAAGATGATTGCAGGATACAAGCCCGCATCAGAAGAAGCGCCGGTCGACAAGAGGCACATTCCCTTCAGAATGCGACACGTCAGGCTGCACTACGTCAGCAAAAGTTACGCTCTGGACACCGTGGTGTACCCCAGCCACAGACCAGCCAAGAGAATATACTGGGCCCTCAGGGGAAAGCTGGCAAAAAACAAAATTGAAAACAAACCCTCGCAATACAATTGGAAACAACTATGGGGAAATGTCTCGGAAAACGTGTTGCCTAAAGATGCAAAGGAGACATGGTACAAAATAGTTAACAGAACGGTAACAACCAACCAAAGACTGGCGGAGATAAAACTCGTCGCAAGTGACAAATGTGACGTTTGTGGAATGACCGACACCCTCGAGCACCGTTTCACCTGCGGGAATGCCACCAACATATGGGAGGTGTGCCAGCAGATGGTGGCCCACATCAACAGAACGGCGCCGGGAAGCATCACAGTGGAAGCAATCACCGCCACAGACTGCAACCCATTTCCACGACCCGAGCGACTGGTGACTCTCTGGATCCTCGCCATGACAGCACACACCATCGTAGCGAGGAGGCAGACCGACCAGCTGGCCTTCCTAATGGACCTCTGGGAGGAGAACAAAATGTCCCAGCAGCACAGGCGCTACCGCGAGAACTTCAGACACTTCCTGCAGATTCCACTGCAGACAGCAATCGCCAGAGTCTTCCCCAGCCTGTGACCCTCAGCACCGCCACCAGCCACCTCACCACACTCACCACAAGAAGATGGTTCTGAGCATTATGGGACTTAACATCTGATGTCATCAGTCCCCTAGAACTTAGAACTACTTAAACCTAACTAACCTAAGGACATCACACACATCCATGCCAGAGGCAGGATTCGAAGCTGCGACCGTAGCGGTCGCACGGTTCCAGACTGAAGCGCCTAGAACCGCTCGGCCACACCGGCCGGCCCACAAGAAGAAAGTGTGCAGAGAAAGTGAATAAGTGCAACAAAAAAGATAAAGTGCTTTCTCCTCTTGCCTCAAATAGTGAAGTATAGTATTCTAAAGTGTTGCTTCTTAGTGAAATCAGTGATACAAAGTGCTTCTCACTAAACATCTGCCATGCTCACAGCCAAATCAGAGTCAAAAGTATGCCCAATAGTACTAACAGTGTGTTTCATTATTTGTACTATATTGTCTAGGATACAAGCAGTGAAATGCCAACTACTCATAACTTTTTGAATGATTTCCATTACTATGTGCTTTGTAAAATTTATATTGTTTACTCACACTTTCCTCTCTGCTTCTCTTATATAATATGACATAATTTTTCTTCTTCTTCAATTTACATCTAATTTGTAGTATATGTAAAAAATTTTCTTCCACTTCTGCTCCATCTGTCATGCTGATGTTTTCCCCTCAAACTGTCCCATCTAACAGTGCTGACTAGAGGAAGAGATCAAACCAGCATGCAAAATGTTCCTGTGGCATCACAAGTGCAAGACATACACAAATTTGAACTCAAAATCAGTGTGTCGACGCTAAATATAAATTATTATGCCTGTTCTGCAATGTTTTACAAATCGGCATGGAAAAGGGTTCGAGGAACAACAATATGAGAAAAACGAAAAAGAAAAGAATATACAAATGAAAACCTATAAAACGACAGTAATGTCAACCAACTATAGGAATATATTAAGTCAATAGAATGGATGTTTTTAAAACTGTATCGTTGTTAATAATTTAAATAAATATATATGGTTACAAAAAAAGGTTAGATTCCTGGCTGGGTCGGAGATTTTCTCAGATCAGGGACTGGGTGTTGTGTTGTCCTAATCATCATCATCATCATTACATCCCCATCGACGCGCAAGTCCCGAAGTGGCGTCAGCTCGATAGACTTGCACCCGGCAAACGGTCTACCAGACGGGAGGCCCTAGTCACATGACATTTACATTTTAGTGTAATGCAGAAAACACTGCATTCTGATCGGTCTTCTTGCCGCAAAAGTTATGCATGTGTCATTGGGCAGTGGCCGATACTAAAGCGAGTAAGAATCACTTTGTTCCTTCGTGTAGTTCGAAAGGAAGTGCGCCATGACGGAAAAGTTAGTTTGACCGACCGCTCCTTGTTGTTACCCACTTTCAGCCACTGCCTTTCCCAGTCAGACAACACTCGTTTTGACATCCACGACACGACAACCTTTTCTGGCAAGCTGCTTTCGCCGCTATGTCAGCTTCCTCATTCCCCTCGATTCCCATGTGTCCAGCGACCCAGCAGAAGGCCACCTCTTTCTTCTGTCAGTGCAGGAGATAGATATTGTCCGGGAACATCTTAACTCTACTATCTGCTGGGAAAATCTGCTGGATAGCCTGCAGAGCACTAAAAGTCAGTGCAGACAAGAAACTTCACCCCACCAAGAAGTTTCACGTCCTCCAATGCCTTCTTGATGCCCACAGCTCTTTATAGTACACTGAGAAGTGGCTTGGTAGGTGGAACTTAATGACAAAAAGGAAGGAAGATAACAGAACACCCAACATTGTCCCCTTGCTTCGATCAATCGGTAAAAAAAAAAAAAAAAACACCATGTGCTCTGCATACTCAGTTAAAATGCCGTTAAAAACTCGTTTTAAAACTAAAGGCGGAGTGGTGAGCTTGTTGTATTCTGTCATGTTCAAATTAAGAATGAGCTTGTCACTTATCAAGGGGGGGAGGGGGGGGGGATTTGCTCCACCCCGTTTAAGAACTGGTGTGTCTGCTATTGCTCAATATATTCATTCACACGGACAGAAAAATTCTTAGTAGCCGGCGACCCATAAACCTACGGTGTGTTGGTTGTTTAGCTCCAACATCGAAAACAGGATGCTCGGAGATGGGCTGCACTTTGTACACATGTCGCACGATGAGGAGTTCATGCCACATTGTGAGATGCGGCTCACCAGCCTCTGCAAAGAGGCTAGGAATGGGACTGGATCGGTAGGCACTTGTGTCCAGCCTAATGCCTGCATGGTAGACGGCGTACAACACCGAGAGCGAGTGACCTTGATTACGTAACGCGCTGATAACTGACTTAGACTCTGCTGGCAGGCGGGAGTTATCCCGTACGCGTGCTGTAGAAGTACTAGCAGCACGCGTACCCTGGTGCGCCGGCCTAGCACCGAGCCAAGTCGGGCGGGTTGCGTCACGACTCACTAGGCGCTCAGCGGGCAGTGCGGTACTATGTTTTGGAATTTTTTCTAACTGTTGCATCCTTGAACCCCCGGTTCGCGATGTACGTCTAGCGGCCTTGGTGACCCATACACTATGCTGCCTCAGTCAAGCTGGGCGGGGAAAAATTGAAATTTGTGGTAAGGTCTTATGGGACGAAATTGCTTAGGTCATCGGTCTCTAAGCTTACTCACTAGTTATACTAACTTAAATTAACTTACGCTAAGGACGACACACACACCCATACCCGAGGGAGGACTCGAACCTCCGACGGGGCGAGGCGCGCGGACCGTGACAAGTCGCCCTCAGACAGCGCGGCTACCCGGCGCGGCCAGGGCGTGGACGAAGGCTCTATAGAATGCGAGAAAACTGGATCGGTCTGCTCCGAACTTCTTATTGCTACGACATTTTAAGATGATTAATGCCTTTAGACATCTCCACTTCAAGTCATGGAGGTGTGGCGGCCATGTTAACCTCTGATTAAGAATGAGGTCCAGGGACCTCACTGAGGTCTTAAAATCCAAGATGATTCCCTTCAACTAGTGGTCCGGGTAGGAAAAGCATTGATGCGAACGATTATAATACACATACTTTTTTCCGTGGAGAATTTAAAACCAGTAGTGTCAGTCCAATCCTCCAACCTCATAAGAGTCAGTTGCAGTTGACGTGTAGTAGTCGTGAGAGCGGTGGAAGAGCAGAACATTGCAAAGTCATCCACAAAAAGGGAATAATTGACTTGGTTCCTTATTATGGAAGAGATGCTACTAATCGCTATAATAATAAGGGTGACGCTCAGAACGCTACCCTGAGGAGCATCATTCCCCTGGGGAAATGGATCGGAGTAAGTAGCTCCGAATCCACACCATAAAGGACTGTAGCAGTCTGAGGAGACGCCTAGGAAATCCTCTTTCATGCAGTTGACGCAAGATGTCTTGTCTACAAGCGGTATCACAGACTTTCTCCAGGTCGAAAAAGACACCAATAAACTGCAGTTTGTGTAGGAATGACTCTTGTCTGGACAATGAGAGCGAATAATTTGGCTTCCCAGATAGCCCGACATGAATCCTATAGAACGTTTATGGGACATACTCGAGAAGTCAGTTCATGTTAAGCATGGAACAATTATTTCCAAAACCCAGTTTATAAACGGATGAGCAATCCCTTGGTTTCGAGCGTCCACATTATGGGTCGGTTTGTCTTCCGCTCAAGGGCCTTTCCTATGCAGCTAGTGAGGGCAACACTCCTGTAGCTGTCTGGAGATAACCTGTCCTTCCCTCGCCTTAAAAGTGGTATCATAATCTATTGAAAAGCATTTTTGTCAACAGCTGTATGTACTATATGTTTTCTTGACCGGTTTCGGTTACGTCAACCACCATCAATTGGAAGACTCAAGAAATAGAAAAAAACCAAATGTAGTAAACACAGAGAAAAAAAGATCGAAATATAGGAGTTGTATCTCTGAACAACAACATACTATACAGTACTTAGAAAATTATAACATCAGTTAGTTTAAAAATACATATTTCTCATAGAAGAAACTTTCGTATACCAAATATTAAAATAAAAAAACACAGAATGCAACATAACCAGATTTTGATACTATCTTGAAACACTGAGGTAAGTTACACGTGCACTCCTGACAGTTAATAAGCGATTGCCATCTCAGGCCTATGTAACGTCAGATGTCCAGAGAATCTAATATTCCAGATTAAAACCACATGAAGATCTGTAATACAATCTTTGGCGAAGAGAGGGGGAACACTAGCTAACATTGAAAGTCGTTGGTACCATGTGTTTACTATCAATAAACAACATTCAATGAGTGTGGCTTAGAGAAAACAAACGTTAAACGAAGCTAACTTACAGAACATGTTGATCAAGTAAAATACACATATGAAAATACAAAGAACTGACAGACATCATGGGACATCTAATATCGTGTCAGACCTCCTTTTGCGCAGCGTTGTGCACCAAGTCGATGTGGCATGGAGTCAACAAGTCGTTGAAAGTCCCCTACAGAAATACTGAGCCATGCTGCCTCTATAGCCGTCCATGACAGCGAAAGTGTTGCTGGTACAGGATTTTAGCACGAACTGACCTCTCGAATATGTCCCATAAACGTTCGAAAGGATTCATGTCGGTCTATCTGGGAGGCCAAATTACTCGCTCTCATTGTCCAGAATATTCTTCAAACCAGTCGCAAACAATTGTGACTTGGTGACATGGAGCAGTGTCATCCACAAAAATGACGTCTATGAATGGCCGCAAATGGCATCCTTGCAGCCGAACACAACCATCTCCAGTCAACGGTCAGTTCAGTTGGATCAGGCCACTCCCTGTAAACACAGCCCACACCATTATGGAGCTAGCCTGCAGAGTGCCTTTTTGACAACTTGGGTCCATGGCTTCGTGGAGTCTATGCCAGACTCAAACCCTACCATCAGCTGTTACCATCTGATACCTGGACTCATCTGACGAGCCCACGGTTTTCCAGTCGTCTAGCGTCCAACCGATATTGTCATCAGCCCAGAAGAGGTGCTGCAAGCGATGCCATGCTGTTAGCAAAGGCACTCGCGTCTGTCGTCTGCTGCTAAGCCCATTAACGGCAAATTTCACCGCACTGACCTAACGGATACGTTCGTCGTACGTCCCACATCGATTTCAGTGGTTATTTCACGCAGTGTTGTTTGTCTGTTAACACTGACGAGTCAACGCAAATGCCGCTCCTCTCGGTCGTTAACTGAAGGCCGTCTGACACTGCGTTGTCTGTGGTGAGAGATAATGCCTGACATCTGGTATTCTCGACACACTCTTGACACTGTGGATCTCGAAATATCGAATTTCCGAAATGAAAGTGCCATGCGTCTAGCTCCAACTACCATTCCATGTTCAAGTCTGTCAGTTCCTCTCGTAATGCCGTAATCAGGTCGGAAACTTTTTTACATGAATCACCTGACTGAAAATGACAGCCCCGCCAATGTATTGCCGTCTTATACGTCGTGTACGTAATGCTACCGCGATCTTTATAGCTATGTGCATGTCGCTATCCCATGAGTTCTGTCACCTCAGTGTAATGTCTTGTAAGAGTCATGCAATGGTATAACAATAGCATTGTATAAACGACATCTGTAAATAGTTATTACGATAACGGAGCCTATCATTCAATGAAAAATGCAAGGGTACAAAATTATCATTACAATATCAACTGTCATATTTATCACAAATAAAATGACAGGTCAACAACCGTAATAGATAATAACAGTCAATTTTTTTTCAACTCACATATTAGACGGAAAAATGAGTTTTTATGTAAAATCACGAAAGTAAAATATATTTGTTTTTACCTTAGATACCGAGTGTTCAAAAATAGTGAGGTCAAACATATACATTGTATGATCACAAGTATCTGGACACCATCAAAAACATACCTTTTTCATATTAGGTGCATTGTGCACCTAATATCATATCAGCGACCTCAGTAGTCGTTAGACATAGTGAGAGAGCAGAATGGGGCGCTCTGCGGAATTTACGGACTTCGAACGTCGTCAGGTGATTGGGTATCACTTGTGTCATACGTCTGTACGCGAGATTTCCACACTCCTAAACATCCCTAGGTCCACTGTTTCCGATGTGATAGTGAAGTGGAAACGTGATGGGGACACGTACAGCACAATAGCCTACAGGCCGACATCGTCTGTTGACTGACAGAGACCGCCGGCAGCTGAAGAGGGTCGTAATGTGTAATAGGCAGACATCTATCCAGGCCATCACACAGGAATTCCAAACTGCATCAGGATACACTGCAAGTACTGTGACAGTTAGGCGGGAGGTGAGAAAACTCGGATTTCATGGTCGAGCGGCTGCTCATAAGCTACACATCACGCCGGTAAATGCCAAACGACACCTCTCTTGGTGTAAGGAGCGTAAACATTGGACAACTGAACAGTGTAAAAACGTTGTGTGGAGTGACGAATCACTGTACACAATGTGGCGATCCGACGTCAGGGTGTGGGTATGGCGAATGGCCGGTGAACGACAACTACCAGCGTGTGTAGTGCCAACAGTAAAATTCGGAGGCGGTGTTGTTATGGTGTGGTCGTGTTTTTCATGGAGGGCGCTTGTACCTCTTGTTGTTTTGGGTGTCACTATCACAGCACAGTCCTACATTGATGTTTCAAGCTTCTTCTTGCTCCCAAGTGGTGAAAAGCGATCAGGAGGTGGCGATTGCATATTTCAACGCGATCGATCACCTGTTCATAATGCACGGCCTGTGGCGGAGTAGTTACACGACAATAGCATCCCTGTAATGGACTGGCCTGCGCAGAGTCCTGACCTGAATCCTATGGAACACATTTGGGATGTTTTGGAACGCCGACTTTGCGCCCGGCCTCACCGACCGACATCGTTACCTCTCCTCAGCGCAGCACTCCGTGAAGAATGGGCTGCCATTCCCCAAGAAACCTTCAAGCACCTGACTGACCGCATGCCTGCGAGAGTCATCAAGGCTAAGGGTGGGGCAACACCACATTGAATTACAGAATTACCGACAGAGGGCGCCACGTACTTGTAAGTTATTTTCAGCCAGGTGTCCGGATGTTTTGAGCACATGGTGTATATAATACGAGAAGTTAATATATAATTGTAAAAGCAGAGGACGTCAGGAAATGGTGTTAGATAATAAACCAACATTACAGATCAATAAGATATGCATGTAGTACAAAACAGGCCTCGGGTTACAACTAACATGAAACGAAGACATCAGGCTATCAATAACATAAAACCTAGACGTCGGGCTATGGCTGTAATGTACAATGGGTGCAATTGATTATAAATCAAAACAGCAATATTTACATAACAATAATGACAAAAACAGAAGCATCTAAATTAGGGTGTCCATTCGTCCCGTTTTTCCCGGGTCAGTCCCGTTTTTTGCCAGAACGTCCCGCTGTCCCGAAAGTTTTTTTGGGGACGCTCAAATGTCTCTTTTTTTATGATTCCGCTTGTCTAGAGTATTTTACGCTACTGGTTGTTTGACTTGCTATTAACTGCGCAATTATTTACGCTAGGAAGCGTGTGATGACTTTCAGCACACCCCAAACATGTACCGAACTGTCAAAAATCGCAAGTAATTTTAAACGCACTATAGGTTACGAATAACAACGAAGATACTTCTCTTCTAAATCGATCCACTGAATACATCCTTTCGGTCCAGAGATACTCTACACCACTGATACTTGCTCTCTGGCTTTCGTCACCACACTGTTAATGTTTTGCACTGTGCAATCACTGTTTCATTATGCCAAAACAAAAGTGTAATTTTAACAGCCATATAAAAAGCGAGTTTCCTTTTATCACTGGTAGTGGAGAAACTGAAGAATGTACGTTGTGCAGATCAGACTCAGCTATTGGTCATGGTGGAAGGTCTGACATTGTGAATCACATTAAGACGAAGAAACATCTCATGAGTGATCAAACGAAAAGAGCAAATAAATGCGTGAGTGACTACTATGTAAACTTAAAATCAGTAACAGAAATGGATAGGCAGTTGGCAGCACAAGAAGCTACGTTTGCATACCACAGTGCAATGCATAACCATAGCTTTAAGTCAGTGGACTGTACTATAGCAGTTGTTAAAAAACTTTTCAATCCTAGATTCACATGTGAACACACAAAATGTAATGCAGTCATTTCAAATGTTATTGCACCGTATGCAGCTCAGCAGGTTTTAAATGAACTGAAAAGTGCTCGATTCATTTCTGTAGTGATTGATACATCGAATCATCTGGCTTTGAAGTTGGTTCCTCTCCTTATAAGGTATTTTCACCCTGAAAATGGCATCACGGTGAAAGTGCTCGAATTGGCTAATTTATTATTTATTTATTTATGCATTTATTTTACCTGGCAAGATTAGGGCCTTCAGGCCCTCTCTTACACCTAACCAGGCATACTCAGATCGAACGAATTACGGTTTCTACAGAACATTAAGGACATATAAAGTGTTATACAGTATTAATGTTAAAGAAAAAAATTATAACAATCAAAAAAATAATTATAACAATCAATAATAATAATAATAGTAATGACTATGTATATGAAAGTAAACAAATTTTTCTTTTATGAATGTCAGTCCTATTGCTAGTTGGGAATTTTCTCGTTATGTTCTTGCAGCTTGTGAGTTAGTCTCATCGAGCAGAGACATAAGACGATAGAATGGGGTGAAAGAGATATAGAAGAGGTAGATTAGGTTAGAGGAAGAGAAATAGAATGGTAAAATTCGAAGCTATGATGGAGAGGAGAAAGAAAGAGATGAGAGGGGCACAACAATGGTGGCTATACCGTCCCTAATATGTAGGTTTTGAGTTCCCTCTTTACAGAATGTTGAGTGGTTCTGGATAAGACGCAGATCACAGGGGAGCGCGTTCCATAGTCGTATGGCTGAGATGGAGAATGACACGGAGAAAGATTTTGTGTTATGTAAAGGTACAGCCAAGATGTTAGACGTATCCGATCTGGTATTGCGGTTGTGGAATGATGATAGGTGTTTAATGTGAGAAGATACGTATTGGGGGCTACAGTGGCTAAGAAATCGATGAAGTAAGCTGGAGAAACTTCAAATTTACTTCAGAATTATGTGCCGGAGGTTTTAAAGAAATATGATCTTGAGGGAAAGGTGATTGCAGTTTCTACAGACAACACTAACACCAATTTTTGCTGGTAAGCAGAGGAAAGATTAAAACAATTTGTTCTATAAACTGCAACAGAACACAGTGAATAATATAGTAGGTGTTGGCTGTCCAGCACATGTGGTGCACAATTCCTTACAAACTGGCTCAGATTGCCTACCCATCGACTGCCAATTAATTGTAAACAAAATCTACCAGCATTTCCACATATATACATTTTCTTGTTAGCCAGCTAAAACCTTTCTCCACAACAATTAAATGTATTGAGAAAAAAGATATCACAATAGTGGAAGTTTATCAAGAAATAAAAAAATTATTGGGCAAATTACAATGTAGAAAATCTGAAAGATTTCTCCCATCCTTTGTACATGAGACTCTAAGAAAGCTGGAAGAAGAGGGTGAAATTACTGTAGAACAATTTCATATTTATGCTGACATCTTCTATGACTCTTGCATCGAGTATATTAAAGAATGGTGTTTACCATTTCTCACACCTTTTAAAGCATTTGTCTGGGTGAATAGTGAAAAGGAGCAGCTACAATGGAGGGATATTCAGGACTGTTGTGTTTTTGTTAAAAGTATTGTACCAAATTTTCCTGTTGATGAAGACGAACTGTTCGATGAATTTTCATGTGCACAGAACTTCATAAAAAGTTAAGAAGGAGACAAAGGAAGTGTTAGTGCAACGTGGTGTAAAATATTTGCTTATTTCAAAAATAAAAACATTAACATGAGAAACATGATTCATTTCTTGGAGTTTTGTCTGGCAATTCCTGGGTCAAATGCTGCTGTGAAATGTGTGTTTTCGTTAGTGAACTCTTTGTGCTCAAATAAAAAAAACAGAATGAAAGTTGAAACAGTGAGGGCCTTGCTCATTGTCAAAACACACTTTAATGGTGTATCGTGTACTGACTTTTATGATACAATTTCAAACGAAAATGCACTTCTTAATAAAGTACATAAAAGTGAAAAGTACGGTGATAGTGTGGCAGAATAATTGTAAAAAGTGATCTGGGATCATCTGAGTGCACGTTGTAAAGGTAAACTTGTATGTGTATTAAACTTAGTCAATACAATATTTATGTCCCGTTTTTTTCTTCATTGTCCCAGGTTTTTCTCTATTTTAAATGTCCCCTTTTTCAATGAAAATGAAATGGACACCTTTATATAAATGAAAATACTACAGAAATATCGTTTGTACATCCTTGTGTCGATGTTATAAACAAACCACAACTACAGAATAATAACAATAATATTGTGTACAAATAGAAATACAAACTTGTCAATAACGAAATCCTAAACTTAAGTGCTACAGGGCATGACTTATATATGCTATGAAACTGCAACGAACTCTATTACTAATCCATACTATAACATAGCTGTAGGAAAACATGGGCCTCAGGATGCAGTTGACATAACATTTGAGTTATGAATATTGTGAACTATGGGTAATACGTATACAAATATAAAGGACAGCTATTGGCTGGGACAAACTGTGTAGACATTGCGTATACCTAGACTCCGGGTTACAAATTCCACAAAATGTTTTATAAGCTAACAACTGATAGTAACGGACACCCTAAATGTGTTGAACATAGCAACATTAACCGTGTTATCTCATGTACGTGTCACTGATATAACAAGATAAAAACATTGAATTATAAGTGATGAAATAATAATACAAGTTAAAAATTTGAAAATTAGGAATAAATTTAATAATCAGGTCACAAATGCAACTTATAGGCTGTTGACACACTTATAAAATACAGGCAGAAAATCCAAAGAGACTCCGGTCGTATGTGAAGTATGTTAGCGGAAAGAAACAATAAATGCCTTATCTGCACGGTAGCAATGTAGATACCATCGAAGACAGTGCTCCCAAAGCAGAGTTACTAAACGCAGCCTTCCGAAATGCCTTCACAAAAGAAGACGAAGTAAATATTGGTTCAAATGGCTCTGAGCACTATGGGACTCAACTGCTGTGGTTATCAGTCCCCTAGAACTTAGAACTACTTAAACCTAACTAACCTAAGGACATCACACACATCCATGCCCGAGGCAGGATTCGAACCTGCGACCGTAGCAGTCCCACGGTTCCGGACTGCGCGCCTAGAACCGCGAGACCACCGCGGCCGGCTGAAGTAAATATTCCAGAATTCGAATCGAGAACAGCTTACAACATGAATAACGTAAAGAAGACGAAGTAAATATTCCAGAATTCGAATCGAGAACAGCTGCCAACATGAATAACGTAGAAGTAAATATCTTCGGAGCAGTGAAGCAACTTAAATCACTTAATAAAAGCAAGTCTTATGGTCCAGACTGTATATCAATTAGGTTCCTTTCGGAGTATGCTGATGCATTGGCTCCATACTTAACAATCATATACAACCGTTCGCTCGACGAAATATCCGTACCCAAAGACTGGAACGTTGCACAGGTCACGCCAATATTCAAGAAAGGTAGTAGGAGTAATCCACTAAATTACAGGCCCATATCGTTAACGTCGATATGCCGCAGGATTTTAGAACATATATTGTTTTCGAATATAATGAATTACCTCGAATAAAACGGTCTATTGGAACACAGTCAACATGGGTTTAGAAAACATCGTTCTTGTGAAACACAACAAGCTCTTTATTCACATGAAGTGCTGAGTGCTATTGACAAGGAATTTCAGATCGATTTCGTATTTCTGGATTTCCGGAAGACTTTAACACTGTAGCACACAAGCGGCTCGTAGCGAAATTGCGTGCTTATGGAATATCGTCTCAGTTATGTGACTGGATCTGTGATTTCCTGTCAGAGAGGTCCCAGTTCATTGTAATTGACGGAGAGTCATCGACTAAAACAGAAGTGATTTCTGGCGTTCCCAAAGGTAGTGTTATAGGTCCTTTGCTGTTCCTTATCTATATAAACGATTTGGGAGACAATCTGAGCAGCCGTCTTCGGTTGTTTGCAGATGCCGCTGTCGTCTATCGACTAATAAAGTCATCAGAAGATCAAAACAAACTGCAAAACGATTTAGAAGAAATATCGGAATAAGGCGAAAAGTGGCAGTTGGCCCTAAATAACGAAAAGTGTGAGGTCATCCACATGAGTGCTAAAAGGAACGCGTTAAACTTCGGTTACACGATAAATCAGTCTAATCTAAAAGCCGTAAATTCAACTAAATACCTAGGTATTACAAGACTTTTGATCAGGTGAATACAGGGTTATAAACACAAAATCAAATAGGGGTAATGCAGGAGTAGGTTTAATAATGAACAAAAAAAATAGGAGTGCGGGTAAGCTACTACAAACAGCATAGTGAACGCATTATTGTGGCCAAGATAGACACGAAGCCCACGCCTACTACAGTAGTACAAGTTTATATGCCAACTAGCTCTGCAGATGATGAAGAAATGTATGATGAGATAAAAGAAATTACTCAGGTAGTGAAGGGAGACGAAAATTTAATAGTCATGGGTCACTGGAATTCGAGAGTAGGAAAAGGGAGAGAAGGAAACGTAGTAGGTGAATATGGATTGGGGCTAAGAAATGAAAGAGGAAGCCGCCTGGTATAGTTTTGCACAGAGCATAACTTAATCATAGCTAACACTTGGTTCAAGAATCATGAAAGAAGGCTGTATACATGGAAGAAGCCTGGAGATACTAGAAGGTATCAGATAGATTATATAATGGTAAGACAGAGATTTAGGAACCAGGTTTTAAATTGTAAGACTTTTCCAGGGGCAGATGTGGACTCTGACCACAATCTATTGGTTATGAACTGTAGATTAAAACTGAAGAAACTGCAAAAAAGTGAGAATTTAAGGAGATGGGACCTGGATAAACTGACTAAACCAGAGGCTGTACAGAGTTTCAGGGAAAGCATAAGGGAACAATTGACAGGAATGGGGGAAAGAAGTACAGTAGAAGAAGAATGGGTAGCTCTGAGGGATGAAGTAGTGAAGGCAACAGAGGATCAAGTAGGTAAAAAGACGAGGGCTAGTAGAACTCCTTGGGTAACTGAAGAAATATTGAACTTAATTGACGAAAGGAGAGAATATAAAAATGCAGAAAATGAAGCAGGCAAAAAGGAATACAGACGTCTCAAAAATGAGATAGACAGGAAGTGCAAAATGGCTAAGCAGGGATGGCTAGAGGACAAATGTAAGGATATAGAGGCTTATCTCACTAGGGGTAAGATAGATATTGCCTACAGGAAAATTAAAGAGACCTTTGGAGAAAAGAGAACCACTTGTATGAATATCAAGAGCTCAGATGGAAACCCAGTTCTAAGCAAAGAAGGGAAAACAGAAAGGTGGAAGGAGTATATAGAGGGTCTATACAAGGGCGATGTACTTGAGGACAATATTATGGAA
The DNA here is from genome assembly GCF_023898315.1 of Schistocerca nitens. Lineage (NCBI taxonomy): Eukaryota > Metazoa > Arthropoda > Insecta > Orthoptera > Acrididae > Schistocerca > Schistocerca nitens. Next base: position 608,893,929 of record NC_064616.1, read on the forward strand.
ATGGAAGAGGATGTAGATGAAGATGAAATGGGAGATACGATACTGCGTGAAGAGTTTGACAGAGCACTGAAAGACCTGAGTCGAAACAAGGCCCCGGGAGTAGACAACATTCCATTAGAACTACTGATGGCCTTGGGAGAGCCAGTCCTGACAAAACTCTACCATCTGGTGGGTAAGATGTATGAGACAGGCGAAATACCCTCAGACTTCAAGAAGAATATAATAATTCCAATCCCAAGGAAAGCAGGTGTTGACAGATGTGAAAATTACCGAACTATCAGTTTAATAAGTCACAGCTGCAAAATACTAACGCGAATTATTTACAGACAAATGGAAAAACTGTTAGAAGCCGACCTCGGGGCAGATCAGTTTGGATTCCGTAGAAATATTGGAACACGTGAGGCAATACTGACCTTACGACTTACCTTAGAAGAAAGATTAAGAAAAGGCAAACCTACGTTTCTAGCATTTGTAGACTTAGAGAAATCTTTTGAGAATGTTGATTGGAATACTCTGTTTCAAATTCTAAAGGTGGCAGGGATAAAATACAGGGAGCGAAAGGCTATTTACAATTTGTACAGGAACCAGATGGCAGTTATAAGAGTCGAGGGGCATGAAAGGGAAGCAGTGGTTGGGAAGGGAGCGAGACAGGGTTGTAGCCTCTCCTCGATGTTATTCAATCTGTATATTGAGCAAGCAGTAAAGGAAACAAAAGAAAAATACGGAGTAGGTACTAAAATCCATGGAGAAGAAATAAAAACCTCTGAGGTTCGCCGATGACATTGTAATTCTATCAGAGACAGCAAAGGACTTGGAAGAGCAGGTGAACGGAATGGACAGTGTCTTGAAAGGAGGATATAAGATGAACATCAACAAAAGCAAAACGAGGATAATGGAATGTAGTCGAATTAAGTCGGGTGATGCTGAGGGAATTAGATTAGGAAATGAGGCGCTTAAAGTAGTAAAGGAGTTTTGCTATTTGGGGAGCAAAATAACTGATGATGGTCGAAGTAGAGAGGATATAAAATGTAGACTGGCAATGACAAGGAAAGCGTTTCTGAAGAAGAGAAATTTGTTAACATCGAGTATAGATTTAAGTGTCAGGAAGTCGTTTCTGAAAGTATTTGCATGGAGTGTAGCCATGTATGGAAGCGAAACATGGACGATAAATAGTTTGGACAAGAAGAGAATAGAAGCTTTCGAAATGTGGTGCTACAGAAGAATGCTGAAGATTAGATGGGTAGATCACATAACTAATGATGAAGTATTGAATAGAACTGGGGAGAAGAGGAGTATGTGGCACAACTTGACAAAAAGAAGGGAGCGGTTAGTAGGACATGTTCTGAGGCATCAAGGGATCACAATTTAGCATTGGAGGGCAGCGTGGAGGGTAAAAATCGTAGAGGGAGACCAAGAGATCAATACACTAAGCAGATTCAGAAGGATGTGGGTTGCAGTAAGTACTGGGAGATGAAGAAGCTTGCACAGGGTAGGGTAGCATGGAGAGCTGCATCAAACCCGTCTCAGGACTGAAGACCACAACAACAACATTACAATTACGAACAATTTAACTTGGAAGGAACACACAGAAAATGTTGTGGGGAAGGCTAACCAAAGACAGCGTTTTATTGGCAGGACACTTAAAAAATGTAACAGACATACTAAGGAGACTGCCTACACTACGCTTGTCCGTCCTGTTTTAGAATACTGTTGCGCACAGTGGGATCCGTATCTGATAGGACTGACTGAGTACATCGAAAAAGTTCAAAAAAAGACAGCACGTTTTGTATTATCGCGAAATATGGGAGAGAGTGTCACAGAAATGATACAAGATTTGGGATGGACATCATTAAAAGAAAGGCGTTTTTCATTGCGACGGAATCTTCTCACGAAATTCCAATCACCAACTTTCTCCTCCGAATGCGAAAATATTCTGTTGACACCGACTTACATAGGGAGGAACGATCACCAAGATAAAATAAGTGAAATCAGAGTTCGTGCGGAAAGATATAGGTGTTCATTCCTCCCGCGCGCTATACGAGATTGGAATAATAGAGAATTGTGAAGGTGGTTCGATGAACCCTCTGCCAGGCAGTTAAATGTGATTTGCAGAGTATCCATGTAGATGTAGAAGGAGTGAACTTCAGTTGAGTGGTAACAAGATGAAAAAACTGTAAGGAATAAAAAGTAAAATATACAATTAAATATTGCCGCGCTGGATTAGCCGAGCGGTGTAAGGCGCTGCACTCATGGACTGTGCGGCTGGTCCCGGCGGAGGTTCGAGTCCTCCCTCGGGCATGGTTGTGTGTGTTTGTTTGTCTTTAGCATAATTTAGGTTAAGTAGTGTGTAAGCTTAGGGACTGATGACCTTAGCAGCTAAGTCCCATAAGATTTCACAAACACACACACACACACACAATTAAATATTATGTTCAAAGATCTGCATAGTTTGTCCCAGCCAGTACGTGTTCTCTATATCTGTATATTTAGTACTCATCATTCAAGTCAGTTGTAACTCAAACGTTTTATCAACTGTAGCATGAGGCCTAGTTTTTTTACAGCTATGTTACACTATGGATTAGTAATGGAGCTATTTGTAGCGTCATGACATATGTAAACCATGTCATATGACACTTAAGTTTAGGTTTTCATTACTGATCAGTTTGTATTTCTATTTGTATACAACGGGCAGCGGTGCACCGATTACTAGCTACTGGACTCCCAGGACAGGTTCCATGCGGTGGCCGTAGTTGCGCCAGTACCATAGATGTACACTTCCGGAACGACCCCGACAATGTCCTCAAGGCTTCTGAATTAGCCCAGGACCCGCTAATGGCGAGACAACTCCTGAAGGCGGCATGGAGCCTGTAGTATGCATTCTCAATTTGTTTATATCATTGACACAAGTATATACAATTGATATTTCTGTATGTATTAGCACTTAGAAGTTTCTGTTTTTATCATTAATGTTATGTAAATATTTCTGTTTTCATTTATAATTAGTTATACCCAATAGTAACCTGAAGCCTCCATTTCATGTCAGTTGTATCCCAAGCTCTATGTTGTGTTACATGCATGTCTTATTGGTCTGTAATGCTGGTTTATTATCTAATATCCCCTGTTTTTACAACTATATATTAACTTCTTTTGTTATCTATACAACAGTTTGATCCAACTTTTTTGAGCCCTTGATAACTAAGGTACAAACAAACACATTTTACTGTCATGATTTTAAATTAAAGCTCATTTTTCAATCTAATACGTGCGTTGACAAAAACTCACTGTCATTATCTACGGGGCTGTTCCAAAACAAGGAACAGATTTCAAACATTTATTGTTTCGAAGCTATGAAAGATACAAACACAATGCCTACGTTCCTGTAAAGGGAAAAGTTCAGTTCTCTATGCATTCAATGCGAGCACTATGTGCTACACGGCAAATGTCGAGACGTTGGTTCACTTCCTGCCACAAATGAAGCAGCAGGTCTCTCGCTTCAACAACGCGATGTTGTAGATTTTCAAGAGTGTCAGGCACAGGGGCAGATGAATAGCAAAAAGAATCCCGTAATATTTGAATACTCCATTAGTAGTGTAGCGCTTGACACAGTAACGTCGATTAACTATTTGGGCGTAACATTGCAGAGCGATATGAAGTGGGACAAGCACGTAATGGCAGTTGTGGGGAAGACGGATAGTCGTCTTCGGTTCATTGGTAGAATTTTGGGAAGATATGGTTCATCTGTAAAGGAGACCGCTTATAAAACACTAATACGACCTATTCTTGAGTACTGCTCGAGGGTTTGGGATCCCTATCAGGTCGGATTGAGGGAGGACATAGAAGCAATTCAGAGGCGGGCTGCTAGATTTGTTACTGGTAGGTTTGATCATCATCACGCGAGTGTTACGGAAATGCTTCACGAACTCGGGTGGGAGTCTCTGGAGGAAAGGAGGCGTTCTTTTCGTGAATCGCTACTGAGGAAATTTATAGAACCAGCATTTGAGGCTGACTGCAGTACAATTTTACTGCCGCCAACCTATATTTCGCGGAAAGACCACAAAGATAAGGTAAGAGAGAGTAGGGCTCGTACAGAGGCATATAGGTAGTCATCTTTCCCTCGTTCTGTTTGGGAGTGGAACAGGGAGAGAAGATGCTAGTTGTGGTACGAGGTACCCTCCGCCATGCACCGTATGTTGGATTGCGGAGTACGTATGTAGATGTAGATGTAAAGGGGTGTGGGGGGGGGGGGGAGATAATATCGCAGTCTTTTACGTAAGCCCACAGCCCACAGGTAAAAGTCACAAGGTGTGAGGTCTGGAGACTTGGAAGGCCGCCGACGATGAAGTTCATCTCCTGCTCCTCATCTTGCATTCCAACATCCTCGAATGGTGTCATTCAGGTAACGTCAGGTGTGCTTAGGAGATGGCAGTTCGCTCCCCATTCGAGGCCTGTGCTCTGTAGTGAGAGGAATTGGGTGTGGGTATTTGTTTAAGACATTATTTTTTTGTTATTATTATAATTACACGATTTTTTCGTCATTCGCTGCAACGACGACGCCACTAACAGAAGAGTTAAAAAAATTGTGAGGTGAGACACTTTGATACTGCAGTGTGTGTGACATCATAGCATATTCTGCAAAATAGTAGTGAATGCCAACGTAAAATACTTTGATATTACACTGTTGAAGTCATGGTAAATCCTGCAAAAATGTTAGTCCTCTAGGCGAATTGTGAGTGTCAGGGTGCTAACCAACTAAAACTTCTAGGCAATATTACAATAATTAATGGCTACCTTCAAGTTACATATCTTAATCAACGCAATTAGCAACAGAGTATGAGCTTTTTTTCTGTAATTTGCTATAATTCTATCTGATTTTTTACATAAATATCCATTAAGTACGACACTGAAACCATTGCTATGAGGAAACATCTCTTGCACTGCCTTTTGTGCGCATCTACATGAAATATTCGACTGAACTCGCATTTCTGCAACTCTCAGCCTTTCCCTACACAGCCGGCCGAAGTGGCCGTGCGGTTAAAGGCGCTGCAGTCTGGAACCGCAAGACCGCTACGGTCGCAGGTTCGAATCCTGCCTCGGGCATGGATGTTTGTGATGCCCTTAGGTTAGTTAGGTTTAACTAGTTCTAAGTTCTAGGGGACTAATGACCTCAGCAGTTGAGTCCCGTAGTGCTCAGAGCCATTTTTCCCTACACACATGCATTTCTTTGATTGCTAAAAGTATTGACTAAATACTTTTGTAAGCTCCAGCTTGTCAAGACATTCCTTCTACTTGTCGAATCAGATCATACGTCTTAAGAAAAAGAACCAGTGTATCAAACGCAAACTGTTATCTATCTGTCTATAGTTTTAATTACGGTTTTTAACTAAGAAATCGAGACACTGTTGTATCAAGTATTGCAGCATATGGTTGATGTATTTTGTGTGTTAAGCGCCGATTTATAACTACAGTATTTACCCTCCACATGTGAGGAACAAGATACTATACTACTGCACTGCTGGTGCATCGAAAAAGTGTCGTTAGCATGTCTACATGTCGTCCTAGTATAGTCTAACCAATCGTAAAAAGTGGGAGAATAGATCAACATACAAGCACGAAAAAATTGGTAGAATTAGCTGCCTGACATCAATATAATACATCTCATTTTGAGTAATAGCATGCATGCCTTTAAGACGATGAGGGGCACTGTGTCCACTATAAAGAAAGATGCTCTTACTACCCAACAAACAGTTGATGCATTGCCTGTAAGCACTACAAAGCATGACCACTCCCCATTCTTTACAGCCTCACACAGGCCAGCGGTATCTACAGCAAAAAAAAAAAATTGTCGACGACATGATCATCGACGTTATGATCATCTCGCCCGCCAAAACTGGCAGCTGAGCTACCCTCTGTAGGCAGCCCTCCAGAGTGATATAGAAAACGTCATCCCCCCCTCCCCTCCCCCCAGGATATTGGAATAACGATTGTCCTGCATCTATGCTTGCGTCCGTACCACATCTTAACGTATATCTATAAATTAACATACAGAGAGAGAGAGAGAGAGATGGAGAGAGAGGGAGAGAGACTGAACACCATCAGGATGTCACAGAACTACACTGAATCCATATTGCGAGGTGCTGCATCCTCCTACTGTGTCATCTCGCCAGCTGCACCGCGTGCACATAGAGATGTCACAAGCCTTGACGATGAGTGTTCGATACCACCAGTGGCTGGCATGTGTCTTGACACGATGCACTCTCGTACTAATTTAGTAACACACAAATAAATTATAAGTATCAGGACATTTATATAAGAAATAAATCTATTGCTCGAATCAGGAAACCTTAAATATACATACAAAGTGCGAAACGATAGTTTGTAGCATGCTTTCGTGATGGTGTTTCATCACAATCCACATAAAACACAAAGATTATACCGTACATCTAGTAATCCAACCGGGCAAGTGTTCCAGGCTGACGAAGAAATCCTTTATTTTGCACATAACACTCCACAAAAATTCGAAATGTGTTATGTTGGTGATAAATAATTATAGGCTGGGTCGAACATGGTGAGTAATTGTGGGTATATGTACGAATTCAAATTGACATTAGTGTAGCGTGGTGGAAATGTAGCACATTTACATATATAATATCATCTGTTGTAGCGTTAGAGCACTAACTTTTAATAGATAAAGTGTTAAGTATGCTTGACACATTGACTCCTTTACATATCTATCTCTTTGCCAGCAAGACAGTTAGGTCTCTGGAGATGTGTAGGTATTCTTCGCATTCCTATAGTTACTGTCATGGTGATAATGACTGTTACTAGATTTTCTCCTTATTCTTAACACCAGAAAACAAACTCACTACGAATGTGGTGCTTTTACCAGCCATTATAACCACAGACAATCATACGTTGAAGTCTGGACAAAAAATATCGGAATCGAGACCATTTAGCGCATTAAGGGATACACGAAAAAACCTGCTAAAAAGGATTGTTACATTACAGCTATACGTTGCAAACTAGATGTTGCACACCTAATCCTATGCATGGAAGTAGCACTTTCGCAAGCACATGGATGCCTACTAGTTTACGCTAAAATAGAATCTTATAACTGGGAATAGGATGAATCGTACTTTTGGCCCTGTGCAGAGACCAACAAACAGTATTTACAACCCTACTCTGTGCCAATCACTTCCATGTAGTATCAATTCACGAATAGCTTTTGGAAGAGTTGCTGTGTGTAGTGTTTAACAGTGTACTGCAGTTTGTCTACTGGGTAATAATCTCCTAAGCATGATAATGTGTTGTTGTTCTTGTTTTTGTGGTCTTCAGTTCGAAGACTGTTTTGATGCAGTTCTCCATGCCACTCTATCCTGTGCGAGCCTCTTCATCTCCAAATAACTATTGCAACCTACATCTTTCTGAATCTAGTTACTGTATTCACACTTCTTGGTCTCCCTCTAAGATTTTTACCCCCCTCCCCCCATTACACACACACACACACACACACACACACACACACACACACACACACACTCTTCCCTCCTGTACTAAATTGGTGATCCTTTGATGTCGCAAAATGTATCTTATCAATCGATCCCTTATTTTGGTCAAGTTGTGCCACAAATTTCTTGTCCCTCCAGTTCTATTCAGTACTTCCTCATTAGTTACGTGATCGACCCATCTAATCTTCAGCATTCTTCTTTTTATCTGAACTGTTTATCGTCCATGTTTCACTTCCATACCTGGCTACACCCCAAATATCTTCAGAGAAAGACTTCCTGGCACTTAAATCTATATTCCATGTTAGCAAATTTCTTTTCTTTCTATTGCCAGCCTACATTTTACATTCTCTCTACTTCGGCATCATCAGTTATCTTGCTGCCCAAATAGCAGAACTCATCTACTACTTTAAGTGTCTCGTTTCCTAATCTATTTCCGTTAGCAGCACCTGATTTAACTCGACTGCATTCCATTATACTTGTTTTGCTTTTTTTATGTTCATCTTATATCCTCCTTTCGAGACACTGTCAGTTCCGTTCAACTTCTCTTCAAAGTCCTTTGCTGTCTCTGAGAGAATTACAATGTCATCGGCACACCTCACAATTTTTATTTCTTCTCTCTGAACTTTAATTTCTACTACTAATTTTTCTTTGGTTTCTTTTACTGCTTGTTCAATTTACGTACTGAATAACATGGGCGATAGGCTAGAACACTGTCTCTCTCCCTTTTCAACCGCTACCTGCCTTTCAAGCTCCTCTACTCTGGTGAATAGCCATATGTTGTCGTACTTTGGCGTGCGATGATGTAAAAGACGGGCAGTATTACAGACAACGCACAGACGCTTTGGTGGGTAGTAAATGTTTGTTTTTCTTTCTACATCTACATCTACATCCATACTCCGCAAGCCACCTGACGGTGTGTGGCGGAGGGTACCTTGAGTACCTCTATCGGTTCTCCCTTCTAGTCCAGTCTCGTATTGTTCGTGGAAAGAAGGATTGTCGGTATGCCTCTGTGTGGGCTCTAATCTCTCTGATTTTATCCTCATGGTCTCTTCGCAAGATATACGTAGGAGAGAGCCATATACTGCTTGACTCCTCGGTGAAGGTATGTTCTCGAAACTTCAACAAAAGCCCGTACGGAGCTACTGAGCGTCTCTCCTGCAGTCTTCCACTGGAGTTTATCTATCATCTCCGTAACGCTTTCGCGATTACTAAATGATCCTGTAACGAAGCGCGCTGCTCTCCGTTGGATCTTCTCTATCTCTTCTATCAACCCTATCTGGTACGGATCCCACACTGCTGAGCAGTATTCAAGCAGCGGGCGAACAAGCGTACTGTAACCTACTTCCTTTGTTTTCGGATTGCATTTCCTTATGATTCTTCCAATGAATCTCAGCCTAGCATCTACTTTACCGACGATCAGCTTTATATGATCATTCCGTTTTAAATCACTCCTGATGCGTACTCCCAGATAATTTATGGAATTAACTGCTTCCAGTTGCTGAACTGCTATATTGTAGCTAAATGATATGGGATCTTTCTTTCTATGTATTCGCAGCACATTACACTTGTCTACACTGAGATTCAATTGCCATTCCTTGCACCATGCGTCAATTCGCTGCAGATCCTCCTGCATTTCAGTACAATTTTCCATTGTTACAACCTCTCTATATACCACAGCATCATCCGCAAAAAGCCTCAGTGAACTTCCGATGTCATCCACAAGGTCATTTATGTACAGGGCTATTACAAATGATTGAAGCGATTTCATAAATTCACTGTAGCTCCATTCATTGACATATGGTCACGACACACTACAGATACGTAGAAAAACTCAAAGTTTTGTTCGGCTGAAGCCGCACTTCAGGTTTCTGCTGCCAGAGCGCTCGAGAGCGCAGTGAGACAAAATGGCGACAGGAGCCGAGAAAGCGTATGTCGTGCTTGAAATGCACTCACATCAGTCAGTCATAACAGTGCAACAACACTTCAGGATGAAGTTCAACAAAGATAATTCCATTCGGCGATGGTATGCGCAGTTTAAAGCTTCTGGATGCCTCTGTAAGGGGAAATCAACGGGTCGGCAAATTTCATGCGTAGCCCGCGGAAGTCGACGAATAAAGCAAGCAGGGAGCTAAACGTACCACAGCTGACGGTTTGGAAAATCTTATGGAAAAGGCTAAAGCAGAAGCCTTACCGTTTACAATTGCTACAAGCCCTGACACCCAATGACAAAGTCAAACGCTTTGAATTTTCGGCACGGTTGCAACAGCTCATGGAAGAGGATGCGTTCAGTGCGAAACTTGTTTTCAGTGATGAAGCAACATTTTTTCTTAATGGTGAAGTGAACAGACACAATGTGCGAATCTGGGCGGTAGAGAATCCTCACGCATTCATGCAGCAAATTCGCAATTCACCAAAAATTAACGTGTTTTGTGCAATCTCACGGTTTAAAGTTTACGGCCACTTTTTCTATTGCGAAAAAAACGTTACAGGACACGTGTATCTGGACATGCTGGAAAATTGGCTCATGCCACAACTGCAGACCGACAGCGCCGACTTCGTCTTTCAACAGGATGGTGCTCCACCTCACTTCCATCATGATGTTCGACATTTCTTAAACAGGAGATTGGAAAACCGATGGATCGGTCCTGGTGGAGATCATGATCAGCAATTCATGTCATGGCCTCCACACTCTCCCGACTTAACCCCATGCGATTTCTTTCTGTGGGGTTATGTGAAAGATTCAGTGTTTAAACCTCCTCTACCAAGAAACGTGCAGAACTGCGAGCTCGCATCAACGATGCTTTCGAACTCATTGATGGGGACATGCAGCGCCGAGTGTGGGAGGAACTTGATTATCGGCTTCATGTCTGCCGAATCACTAAAGGGGCACATATCGAACATTTGTGAATGCCTAAAAAAACTTTTTGAGTTTTTGTATGTGTGTGCAAAGCATTGTGAAAATATCTCAAATAATAAAGTTATTGTAGAGCTGTGAAATCGCTTCAATCATTTGTAATAACCCTGTATATTGTGAATAGCAACGGTCCTACGACACTCCCCTGCGGCACACCTGAAATCACTGTTACTTCGGAAGACTTCTCTCCATTGAGAATGACATGCTGCGTTCTGTTATCTAGGAACTCTTCAATCCAATCACACAATTGGTCTGATAGTCCATATGCTCTTACTTTGTTCATTAAACGACTGTGGGGAACTGTGGAAGCAGTGTTTCTAATCATGTTAAAGCAACGCCACCAAGCTTAAGAAGGCCTGTGTACTGGCTGCGAACAGCATGATGGCTAAACCAAGAGTAATAACGACAACAAACTACAAGTGTTGTGTACCGTTGTGCTGAACTTAGGAATACATGAATGTTGCACACTGTGACTTCTTTGGAACATTTTAATGTTATTTATTCGATTCACAGTTCAAATTGTGTTAGTAACAAACAAAATGCCTTACAGATATTGTGTGACAGGTTTTACAGGAAATTATCCGACAGGACCGAAAGTGTAAGTTTTTTCATTCCCAAAGGCAGAACAGTTATTAGAAAAATGAAAACAGGCTATCCCATGGAAAAATTTAGATATCACCAAAGAACAAAGGTAGGTTACTTATGTTCCTTTATGATTACAAAATCCAGTCGCATTTACAAATATAAAAGTTTTTAAAAATTACAGGTGGTTATAATTAAACTTTCGCTATCTGAGAGGGCTCCCATGAAAACCGAGTGAGCATAGGACAGTGAAACTTTGTGGAAACTACTGAAAGGACATGCGCAAAAGAAATAACGAATAAACCATGGAAAGACACATATTTTATTGTAATTTACACATGAGATAGCTCTAGGTGATTTCACAAATTGGAACGATCGGCCAATGATTCGGTTTGCTCCTGGGAGTGCCCGATAGCCAATTGCGCCACAAGCTGTTGAAAAAGTTTCTGTTGCCATGGATCAGAATTCTGGAAACAGTTTGCGATCTTCAAGGAGTTCATGAGCTTTGTCACGACAGTTGAACATACCATGGTCCACCGTTCGAAAAGTGCTGTAAACAACTGTGAAATGGTATCCGTACAAACTTCACATTACGCACAATTTTTTGTAACATGAGCAAGGAATCGTTTAGATTTCGCTCTTACGATTCTTGCTCTGGTTGAAGCTGATAACATGTGCCCTTGGAACATTATGTGGAGTGATGAAGGACACTTTACTCTCACTGGGACAATGAACATTCAGTTGTCGCATCGGGGTCCATCAGCGCCAACGAACGTTCATAGGATTCCCCCGCATAGTGAACGCGTCACTGTGTGGCGTGGCTTCGCAGCACGGTTCGACACGTTACTGAGATCTGCTTCGCCGACATGTGATCCCTGCTCTAATGGAGAGATGTGCTTCGGACGCAGATATTTTGACCCACGATGGAGCTGCACCTCATGTTACTCTTGAGGTTACTCAGTAACTTGCTATCGCACTTGGAGAAAACTGAAACATTGGCCAATCATTCCAAACTGCGTAACCACCAAGGTCATCAGATTCTAACCATCTTATGTGAAAATTAAAGGTGTTTCTTTCAGTGGTTTATTCGTTATTTCTCTTCCACACGTCCTTACAATATGTCCACAAAGTTTCATTCTGCTACGATCACTCATTTTTCTTGGGAGCCCTCTCAAGTAGCCACAGTTTAAGTGTAACCACTCTGTATTTTAGACTTGTTCCTCACTACTATTAGTTCCTTATTATTAGTATCATTGTAGTCAGTTCTGCGTTACTGTCATTTGAATTATTCGTTGTAGGTGTGTGAACAGCATTTTCACACTCATGAAATTATGAGAACATCTGAGGACAGCAGAAGAAATAGAGCAGTACCTCACACACTCACCAGACCAAGTCTGATTTCAACAGCAGTTCTTGTTGTTTTTCCAGAGTATTATATTAAGAAACAATTGATATAAAAGTGATTTTTATTAAAATAGTTACGTATGTCACTAGAAATATAATATTTAGCTATATAACAGCGTTTTTAGAAGCGCCTACCAGTAGAAATTGCTGTTGAGTGGACAAGACTTGTATGACTAACCTTGGTATGAGGGCTGCTCAGCGTAGAGGCATTCTTAATCTAGGTGGCACTGGTTAAGGCCAGCTATGCAATTACTCAAGAGCAGTTGTTGCAAAACCCCACATGTGTAAGTCAATTTAACTGAATCAGAATTAATTGTGACTCAGGCATACCCTTGAGACTCAATGCTTGATTTAATGTGCGCAATGGATTTACTGACACTACAAATTATTTAGGCCCTAGCAGTGAATCTGAATGTGCAGAACTGACGTAATATTTATCGCTAAAAAGAACAGAATGTGATAATAAACTGGAGATTTAAATGCACTCTATGGTTTATTACACAAGATATTTGCAATAATGAAACATCAAAACAATTATCTAAATATGAACGTTACAATGAAATACTTTCTGATGAAAGCTGCAAAACTGAAACTATTAGTTGGCACTCAAATGTTCAAATGTGTGTGAATTCCTAAGGGACCAAACTGCTTAGGTCATCGGTCCCTAGACTTACACACTACTTAAACTAACTTATGCTAAGAACAACACACACACCCATGCCCGAGGGAGGACTCGAACCTCCGGCGGGAGGGGCCGTGCAGTCTGTGACATGACGCCTCAAACCGCGCGGCCACTCCACGTGGCGGCAAAGTTACTTAATTAGATGAAGTTGCTTCATAATCTCGCAGCTGACTCTGTGAAATGTATCGCAACCTTATTATAGGACGATTACAGTGACTGTTTATCTGAAACACGAACCTAAGAGAGCCAAGCTTGCACTGACGAATATGAGACAGTGAAACGTGTCACGAATCTGAACTATAAACTCTCAATTGTCCTACTCTGCCAGAGCTGTAAGCTACGCTTATCATAATCTTCCGTGTAATACGGGCAGAGTGGAGACATTGCGCGTCTATGGTATGAAGTTCAGTACTGCGATTGGCCGGCTGAGGACTCAATCATTGGACCCCATACGACTCCACCAGTTGAGAACGAAGACCTGTACAACGCCAATCTGTTCACCTCAAAGACCAGAGACAAGGGCTCCGTTTTGTAGTCCATAAAAAGCAACTTGTTCCCTTATTCCTGCCAACGAAACGCGACCACCAATCCTCTCAAAAGTTACTTCAGCCTACAAATAGCATAATTGTTTCTTTTACAAAACATCCAACCAAGAAAGGTGAAACGTCAACAAGTTAACGAACTGAATTTCCTCTTCTCTTCTCTTAAAGAACTTCCCGCTAAATGTTGCGTCCTCCTGGCGTCACTTCTGTCACAGCAGTAAATGCTCACTCAGCCAACAGCTAGCCTTGCGTTACAGATCCCGTGAAATGTTAAAAAACTGTCCATGAGGCTAGTCGTCAACCCTGCTGTAATGCGTGAACCTTATGGGGGTCAGAGCTGTTTTCCAAAGGTTTTTGGAAAGCCTGGGGATGTTTATCTGCCCAACTAATTCTTTTAACGTGCTCCTAGCGCCTACTACCCGCTGACAGAGTCCCATCCTCAGAAACGAAAGCCTTTATTTTGGCTGTCATAGCAGACGCAAGCAATATACTGCACATGATCCTCTCTGTCTGATCATCACTCGCCAAACCGATTCTCACCCCTGAAAAGGCGAGGCAACTTTATCTCCTACTCTCCTCTGCTACGGTTTTGTGAAAGTCGGCGTGCTCAAGGCTCTCCTGGGATCGTTTTGCTGGACCTTGCCACAAGTCACTTGTCTCACAGCACTCCTCACTGCCCAAGATTGCCCATAAAGGCAAATTAATACAGCCAGTATCATGTTACATTGCAGAATGTCAAAGAGAGGAAATGAAATCAACTCATACAATCACTTTAATTTCATTAATCCCATAAAAGTAACTCAACTCTCCTCCAGTGGCATTATTAAGGGTAAATTTTTGAAAAGAGACAAGCTAAAGGGTTTGCCGTTTTTCATTACATCCTGCTTGCACAAAATATTTGCGCAGGAGGTTTTCCTCTAAAAAAAAAAAAAAAAAAAAAAAAAATACTGAAGTGTCAACAAGCAAAATTTTCAAATGAGCAGTATCTGGTGGAGTCAGCAAGTTAAGTATGTTAAGTATGACCACCAATGTCACTAGCTGAGCAGAGTGTCAGACAAAATGTATCTTTGCCAACCACAACAAGAATGAAAACAAAAGAGAACACTTTCATCCAAAGAGAAGACATCTTGCACATTCACCGTTGCATCTGACCAATGTGATCATAAATAATAAATAATTTTGCAATGTTCATCTCAAATGACCAACTGCTCCCCAACATTCACTCGTTTACCAAGGCTAGAGTTGGAATTATATTATTTCGGGGTTTGGGGCACAGGATACAGCAAAAGCAGAAGCATGTGTGCAGTACCTCAGCCGGGTTTCGTCCATTGACTCATGTCGACCAGCAAGCGGGAACAAACACCGTTAAGACCTCTTTAGCGGACGTCAACATCAGTGACTTCCTAATTTGTGTCTCGAAAGTTCACACCATCTACTATGCTTACGAGCTAGACGACAGGTGAGAAGGGACGATGGTGAGGCACTATATTCCGCTGTATCGGCAGATTGACTCAGATTCTGCCACTGTCAAACACTAAGGAGTGTGTGTGGTGTGGTGGTGGTGGTGGTGGTGGTGGTGGTGGTGGTGGTGAGTGGGGGGGGGGGGGGGGGGGGAGAGACTCTACAGCAAGATAACATTTCTGGTTTCAGAAGTGAGTCGCATCATATAATGAAAATTAGAGATTGTATGCACAACCAGCAACCACACAGTACCTTTAAAACAGCCAGCAAAGTCAATGTGCTCTTTCCCCCGAGGCTGTTCAGGCTGGGGCCATGGGAAAACTGTTTTGCTGGGACGCTTGGTTACGAGCGTAAGCCTGACACAAATACACTGCATGCTCAATTGCGCTCTTTATCCACGGCCAGTAAACTTGGTTTTGAGCTAAAGGTCTCATCCTCAACATCCTCCAGTGGGATGTATGTAGCAACTGAAGAATGTTGGCACAAAGTGGAGATGGAACAAAAACACAATATTCAACGGCCTCTGTAGACAACAACACTACTCCCTGAACAGCGTTAAGCGTGTTTCATAGCAAAACAGTTTCAAAATGCCAGGTCTAATTTTTTTGGGAGACACTCTGGCCATCTACTTTGCACCACTGATTACTCTATACAGAAGTGGATCCTGGTAGTACTCACTTCCACAGTCTCTCAATAACCTCATGACTGAGCGAGGGAGCCCCCAACTCTGTCCACTCCAGGCGCTTTTACAGTCTGTTTCACAGAGTTATACGGGCCCTGACACGGTTCGCGCTTCAAATCTGTGGTGAACAGGTATACAGATACGGCTGGGCAGCGTTTATTTTTAGATAAATGCGTTAACACCATACGGAATCTAAAAGACGATACCTTCTTCCGAAACAGATCATTATAAATTATACTAACGTAGTACCGGAAGCCAACATTCAAGTATCTACTACAAACATAGGAGCGAATGCCTTTTCACCTGAATGTATATTCATCTGCTGTCTCCTAAAACGATGGATATATTCCGATAGTATTTTGAACACCATATAGTGCACTTACTCTGTAGATTTTAAGGCTTATTCTTACTTTGTGTTGCTACTAACAGGAAAAAGTTTTCTTTGAATGGCTGCATTGAGATGCAACAATTCTTACTACACGAGGAGTATTTAGAAAGTAACGAGGAATTTATAATTTCACGTGTTGTATCAGTCCTATTCGCGCAATTCTTCTGTCATTGTGTTGGTAAACATGACTGAAAAGCATCTGTATAATGTCAGGATATTGGATATTTAGTGTATTGACAGCTGCCAAATAGGTTACAGGTGTTTTTGTAGTATAAGCAATTATTTATTTTCTATAAAATAGATTAGAGAATGTGTATTAAAATTTGTTATAATAACGGGATAAAGTGCATTAAGGTTTTAGGAATGTTAAATATTACTTTTGGTGAGTCTCCTATGAGGAAAACACAGGTTTACAAGTGGTGTAAGAGTTACGAAGAAGGCCGTGAGGACGTTGAAGGTGAAGAACGACCGAGATGTCCCACCTCATCAACCGATGAAATCGTAGAAAAAGTGAAAGAAATGACTATTGAAGACCGCAAAATCGCAGTCAGAGAAGTCGGTGATGATGACATATTAGTTGGCTCGGGCCATGTTTCGGGTAAATTTGTTCAGAAATTGTTGAATTTTGAATAAAAGCAGCGGCGAACGTCAGTGACTCAGAAGTCACTAGATGAAGTCAACAGTGATACTGAACTATTGAAACGTGTGAGAATAGATCATGAAACATGTGTTGATGGATATGACGTTGAAACTAAAGCTCAGTCGTCCCAGTGAAAAGCAACTTGGATTGCCAAGACCGAAAAAAGCTCGAGAAATGCGGTCAAATGTGAAAGATTCGCAATTACGTTCACAGTATTCTTATGTTTTAACATTATAGTGTACCATAAGTTCTCGCCACAAGGTGAAACGAACCATAAGGAGTAATACTTACAACTTCAACGTCGTTTGCGTAAAGCAGTCGATAAAAAAGTCTATATATGAAGATGGTATCTGTTCTTTCGGACATGTCCGAAAGAACTGGTACCATCGGTGGCCATGCAGCGCTCTAGAATGAAATGATAATTAAATCAAGACCCTACGCTGTCGACAGGCGTTGATATACATCAACGAGGACAGTTGAAAATGTGTGCCCCGACCGGGACTCGAAACCAGGATCTCCTGCTTACCTGGCAGACGCTCTATCCATCTGAGCCACCGAGGGCACAGAGGACAGTGTGACTGCAGGGACTTATCCCTTGCACGCTCCCCGTGAGACCCACATTCCCAATATAATGACCACACACTACATTCGTAGTGCCCCTGCCCATTAAACTCATTACTCGCGGTAAGATTTTTTAACCGTCTATAACGGTGAATTTACTCCCAAAATTCTTAGTGCTGTTTCTTGGCGATTCGAGTAAACCATGCTATTTATTTTCGTGTTTCTTCCTGATACGTCGTATTGTGGCAGGGCTCACTTTTGCATAAAATGCAGCCCTTTGTTTGGGACTGGCAACATTAGGCAACAGTTCTTTCTGTTTCAACTCTTTAATACAAGTGAGTAATTACGTAAGAGACGATTGAATGCCCCTAACACCGAAAACACCAGTTCTTTGTATTGTGCACATTTTGTGCGATGTAGTACACTTATCCATCACTTCTGAGTAACTAAGTATATCACAAAACATACAAACTAAATTGACTGATGCAAGTAACTAAAACTGTGCAACGAGAATCAGCGTAACTAAGCGCACCCTGCACAACATTTTTGGACAGGAAACAAGCAACTGATTTTGGGTGTACCTGTATGGCAAAAATTTTAAAAAAATGTGGAGCCCCTCCACGCCCACACCGGCGTGATGGCCAACTCAAAAGGTCTACTGCCATCTCTGCATAAGGGTTAGTTTTCACTCATGTGAGGTGTCGCAGGATGTGGGTACTGCGATGTTTGCGTACGTCTGGTTATGGTTAACCATTAATCTGGAGATAGATTGGGTCGAAAGTCGAACAAAGGATAGCGTTTTGAAGGGCAGAGGGAAAAAAGTGCCTAGACAAGCGCCATGGGAAGAAAGCCTCTGCGATAGTTAGGTCGGGTAATAAGAGCAGTAATCTTGCTGACTGCGATAGGTCATGCAAGGATGGTGGGTTAAGTTAGCAGTGGGTATCACGCAAGCGGATACCATGTCAAACCATATATTCGTCACAAGAGATCAGTCCGTGACGGTGCTGCAGCACGGTGTGCTGCAGTTCAGGTTGTGAGAGTCAGTGTGGTGACTTGGCGCAGGGGAAATTGTCGCGTATCGGCACCACTCCTCACTCGTTGGGTGCGCTGACAGGCTCGGTGAGGGCCGCGGCTGTGTCTCCGGTGTGTAGCGGATGACGTAGCCCATACCCCTGATCGTTCTGACTGCTGTGGTAGCCCACTCGCCGAAGTGGAGCTGCTCGGGCCCGATGGGCTTCAGCGTTGTTGCGGCGGCTCCCTCTTCGGTGTGTTCGCTGCGGTGTGTCCTTCCGCCGGCTGCTCCATAAGTGAAGTGGCGGCAGGTGTCTTTTCTTCGTCTGCGGCGTCCCCACGGATGTCGTGCGCCATCTGCGAGCGCAATTGCCGCAGTTGGCTGCATGCCTCCTCGATCTCTGCAGTCAGGGTTGCCTTAAAAGCTGATCTACACTCCTGGAAATGGAAAAAAGAACACATTGACACCGGTGTGTCAGACCCACCATACTTGCTCCGGACACTGCGAGAGGGCTGTACAAGCAATGATCACACGCACGGCACAGCGGACACACCAGGAACCGCGGTGTTGGCCGTCGAATGGCTCTAGCTGCGCAGCATTTGTGCACCGCCGCCGTCAGTGTCAGCCAGTTTGCCGTGGCATACGCAGCTCCATCGCAGTCTTTAACACTGGTAGCATGCCGCGACAGCGTGGACGTGAACCGTATGTGCAGTTGACGGACTTTGAGCGAGGGTGTATAGTGGGCATGCGGGAGGCCGGGTGGACGTACCGCCAAATTGCTCAACACGTGGGGCGTGAGGTCTCCACAGTACATCGATGTTGTCGCCAGTGGTCGGCGGAAGGTGCACGTGCCCGTCGACCTGGGACCGGACCGCAGCGACGCACGGATGCACGCCAAGACCGTAGGATCCTACGCAGTGCCGTAGGGGACCGCACCGCCACTTCCCAGCAAATTAGGGACACTGTTGCTCCTGGGGTATCGGCGAGGACCATTCGCAACCGTCTCTATGAAGCTGGGCTACGGTCCCGCACACCGTTAGGCCGTCTTCCGCTCACGCCCCAACATCGTGCAGCCCGCCTCCAGTGGTGTCGCGACAGGCGTGAATGGAGGGACGAATGGAGACGTGTCGTCTTCAGCGATGAGAGTCGCTTCTGCCTTGGTGCCAATGATGGTCGTATGCGTGTTTGGCGCCGTGCAGGTGAGCGCCACAATCAGGACTGCATACGACCGAGGCACACAGGGCCAACACCCGGCATCATGGTGTGGGGAGCGATCTCCTACACTGGCCGTACACCACTGGTGATCGTCGAGGGGACACTGAATAGTGCACGGTACATCCAAACCGTCATCGAACCCATCGTTCTACCATTCCTAGACCGGCAAGGGAACTTGCTGTTCCAACAGGACAATGCACGTCTGCATGTATCCCGTGCCACCCAACGTGCTCTAGAAGGTGTAAGTCAACTACCCTGGCCAGCAAGATCTCCGGATCTGTCTCCCATTGAGCATGTTTGGGACTGGATGAAGCGTCGTCTCACGCGGTCTGCACGTCCAGCACGAACGCTGGTCCAACTGAGGCGCCAGGTGGAAATGGCATGGCAAGCCGTTCCACAGGACTACATCCAGCATCTCTACGATCGTCTCCATGGGAGAATAGCAGCCTGCATTGCTGCGAAAGGTGGATATACACTGTACTAGTGCCGACATTGTGCATGCTCTGCTGCCTGTGTCTATGTGCCTGTGGTTCTGTCAGTGTGATCATGTGATGTATCTGACCCCAGGAATGTGTCAATAAAGTTTCCCCTTCCTGGGACAATGAATTCACGGTGTTCTTATTTCAATTTCCAGGAGTGTATCTGCGTCCATGGCGCCTTTGAACGCCGCAATCGCCTCCCTCGCCGCAGCCGCCAGCATGGCGCGCATCTCCTGCACTTGCAGCGCCTGCTGTGCTACCGCTGGCGGCCGGTCCCCCGCGCCATTCTCACTGACGCGATATTCCGGCCGCCTGTAGGCAGTGGGAGCTGTCTTCTCTCGTTCCTGTTGCGTTTTCGTTCGGCGGAGCTTACGATGACGTCGTCGTGGCTTCTGAGTTTGCGCCTTGTCTCCAGCGCAACTGTCGCTGGCGAAAGCCGAGCAGACACGCCAGTTTGCCACATGTGGCCCGCCGCAGCGAGCACAAGTTGGCGCCTCTTCTCGTCGTCTGTCACAGGCGCGGGTATCATGCGCGCCGGCGCACTTTACGCACCGCGGGGAGTTGCGGCAGTATGCTTGGCACCTGAAGCACTGTGGCTTAGGATCCATTCCTGGGGGGAGAGCGTCGGCAGTCACAGGAAAGCCTAAGAGCTTCCTTATCCCGAAGATGTCGCTGCCATCCATCGCAGTTCCCACTACGACAATGTACAGCGGCGGCCTCTTCTTATTCGTCGGGTTGTGCAGCTTAGTAGTTGCACCCCGGAATCCAGCACGCGACAGCACCTCTTAGACCGTCTTCTCATCACAGACCCAAGGCAGCCCCCTGATCAAAGCCTTGGATTGCTTCACGCGCTGTTTCGGCGCGGTCGTCTTCTCCACAGTAGGTGGACCAACAATGTGGGCGGCCACAGCGCTCTTCAGTGCCCGATGGTCGGCCACGCTCGCTGCCTGCAGCTGGACGATGGCGTCTGAGTCAAGGGACTCTACGCCTACTTCTTCCCTGCAGCAACTGGCTATGACATCATATATCTCTGTCCACGACCCTCTACTACACTGAATGTACAGAGGGGGGACAGGTACATGATGCTCGTCGCGCTTGCGTTCCTCATTCTCAGTGGGTTGCGGTGTCGAAGGCTGCTTCGCTGTGTCTGCCTTCTTCTTCTTCTGCCCATTCTGTGGGGCGAAAACACGACAATTTTGCTGTGTCGTAATAACGACGAACGACAATTTGCTCAACGCCACGCCACAGTCGGAGCACGGCTTCGCAGCTCTTCTTCAAGCTCAGCACAGGTAGCGCGCTGCACCAGTGATGCGCACGCCTCCGCTGCTCGAGCGCAACTTGGTGGGTACCTGCATGGCAGCCACAGGGCCCTTCCTGGAAAGGTCTCTTCCCCCATTAAGAGCGCTGCTCACTCGTGAGTTTGCAAACAGACTATCCTTCGTGAGTGGTGACCAGGAAATCTTGAAAGGTATGACGCATAGCTTCATCTAGAGCAAAACACACTGCTTACTAATGGTTAAACACAATGTCGGCGACAATGGGGAGGCACGATAATGTGGCGGCATTTGCATCCTATTCAGTGGGACGAAAATAAACATCACAATATAATTGCTTAAGGACAGAGCCCAGTGCTGCAACCAATGCGTCGTTTTGTGTGGAAGGTGGTGGTGGTGGTGGTGGTGGTGGTGGCGGTGGTGGTGGTGGTGGTGGAGGAGGAGGAGGAGGAGGAAGAAAACGAGAAATAAGAGGTTGTGATCTGTGACTAGACCTTATCCCCATACGGGAAAATATCAAATTTTTTTAACGTCAAACACAATGGCGAACGCCTCCTCCTCAGTTTGTGAATTACTTTGCTGCATCTGTGGGAGTGTCTTAGATGCAAAAGCTACTGGTTGCTCTGTACCACTGGCATTCTTTGCGACAGAACGACTCCAGTCCTGTATTGCGACGTGTCACTTTCAAGTGTCAGCAACTTGCCTGCTATGAACATCACTAAGTACGAAGTCAGCTTCAGGCGTTCCTTCAGCTGCAAGAAAGCATTGTCATACGAGACCGCCGGCCGGAGTGGCCGCGCGGTTCTAGGCGCTGCAGTCTGGAACCGAGCGACCGCTATGGTCGCAGGTTCGAATCCTGCCTCGGACATGGATGTGTGTGATGTCCTTAGGTTAGTTAGGTTTAATTAGTTCTAAGTTCTAGGCGACTGATGACCTCAGAAGTTAAGTCGCATCGTGCTCAGAGCCATTTGTGATACAATACCAAATGAACGGAACGCCTTTTTCTTCAAATAGTTCACTGGATGCACGAGGTGAGCTGGCTGGGAAATGAACTTCACGTAGTAGTTCACTTTCCCAGAAAAAGACAAATTACTTAATGCTTTTGGAGCCAGCAGCTTCTCAATAACATCAACATGCCCTGCCATCAGCATGATGTCTCTGCTGCTGAGCATCAGCATACGCCCCAAATATTGCACAGACTGTGTGAAGAAATTGTATTTCTCCAGATTACAATGAGGCCCATTTACTACTAGGCACTGAAATAGTTTTTGTAAGGTTTGCATGTGTTCATCCCCAATAACACCCACCATCTAAATGTCGTCCAAATAGTTTACCTGCTTTGGATTACCTTGAGTTAGCTGTTCTGCATATATTTGGAAAATTCCTGGTGCTGGGGTGAGCCCAATAGGTATTACGAAAGGCTTGTTTATTGTCAAGATTTCCTATGTGTCTGAGTCTATAGGTAATTGCAGATATGTATCCAAGTCGATCTTTCAAAAACAATGCCCACTGCTAACTTCGCTAAATGTTCCCCTAGCCAGGGGATTGAGTAAATGTAGATGTCATTTTGTGCGTTAAATGTGGTCTTAAAATCACTGCAAATCCTGATGACTCCCTTTGCTTCCTTTATGATGATCATGGTAGTTACCCACTGACTAGCCGAGATTGTACAATTACCTTCAATTTCTGCAACCTGTGTCATTCATCCTTTAATGAATCTCGCATGGCAAACGGGACTGGTCGCGCATAGCAAAATTATGCACAGGGGCTGCTCGAGTGAAATGTGCACTAAAGGTCTGCAAACAGGACGTTTTGCTCGCTCGAACTATCTCGAGCCCACCGCACTCGGGCGTGGCTTACTCGTCTGCGAACGCTCGAAGATGGCGGCAGGCTGTGGTCGAATGATGTACCGTGGGGTGGGTTGCGCTCGCCGTCCTGCTGTTACGACCTTTTTAGTGGCTGCAGTGTGTGTGTGTACAGGCTAATGTTGCTTCTGACATACACCCACCAGCCGATGGAACTACACTCACATCAATTTGGTTACTCTATATATACACTACTAGCCATTAAAATTGCTACACCAAGAAGAAATGCAGATGGTAACCTGGTATTCATTGGACAAATACATTATACTAGAACTGACATGTGATTACTTTTTCACGCAATTTGGGTGCATAGATCCTGAGAAAACAGTACCCAGAACAACCGCCTCTGGCCGTAATAACGGCCTTGATACGCCTGGGCATTGAGTCAAACAGAGCTTGGATGGCGTGTTCAACACGACACCACAGTTCATCAAGAGTAGTGACTGGCGTATTGTGACGAGTCAGTTGCTCGGCCACCATTGACCAGACGTTTTCAATTGGTGTGAGGTCTGGAGAATGCTCAGGCCAGGGCAGCAGTCGAACATTTCTGTATACAGATTTCCAGAAAGGCCCGTACAGGACCTGCGACATGCGGTCGTGCATTATCCTGCTGAAATGTAGGGTTTCGCAGGGATCGAATGAAGGGTAAACCACGGGTCGTAGCACATCTGAAATATAACGTCCACTGTTCAAAGTGGCGTCAATGCGAACAAGAGGTGACCGAGTGTAACCAATGGCATCCCATACCATCACGCCAGGTGATACGCCAATATGGCGATGACGAATACACGCTTCTAATGTCCGTTCACCACGATGTCGCCAAACACGGATGCGACCATCATGATGCTGTAAACAGAACCTGGATTCATCCGAAAAAATGACGTTTTGCCATTCGTGCACCCAGGTTCGTCGCTGAGTACACCATCGCAGGCGCTCCTGTCTGTGATGCAGCGTCAAGAGTTCGCAGCCATGGTCTACGAGCTGATAGTCCATGCTGCTGCAAACGTCGTATAACTGTTCGTGCAGATGGTTGTTGTCTTGTAAACGTCCCCATCTCTTGACTCGGGGATCGAGACGTGGCTGCACGATCCGTTACAATCATGCGGATAAGATGCCTGTCATCTCGACTGCTAGTGATACGAGGCCGTTGGGATCCAGCACAGCGTTCCGTATTACCCCCCTGAATCCACCGATTCAATATTCTGCTAACAGTCATTGGATCTCGACAAACGCGAGCAGCAATGTCGCAATACGATAAACCGCAATCGTGATAGGCTACAATCCGACATTTATCAAAGTCGGAAACGTGATGGTACGCATTTCTCCTCCTTACACGAGGCATCACAACAACGTTTCACCAGACAACGCCGGTCAATTGCTGTTTGAATGTGAGAAATCGGTTGGAAACTTTCCTCATGTCAGCACGTTGTAGGTGTCGCCACCGGCGCCAACCTTGTGTGAATGCTGTGAAAAACTAATCATTTGCATATCACAGCATCTTCTTCCTGTCGGTTAAATTTCGCGTCTGTAGCACGTCATCTTCGTGGAGTAGCAATTTTAATGGCCAGTAGTGTATTTATATTCTTGGATGGTCGTGTCTAATTGCGACATCATTATGATCATAATAAAATAACTTGCTTATGCGGTAATGAAAATTGGGAAACAGTTTGGAGTTTCACAGATACTGTATGTAACTACCATCTTTTTTTTTAATTATGGTAATTAGAAATAGCATTGAAACTTCATTCTAAAAATCACATTGCTGTTAAATGAACATATGTGAACCTGACCACCAAAAAAATTAGATCTGTAACAGGAACAAAATTGTCTCAAAATTATTCCCTGCTACCGTAATTGCAATCAACAGACTTGTTTCGGATCAAGTCTGCTACGACCGTCCGAGGTAAGCTCCCAGGCCGCACTGAAATGTTTTTCGTTAGACTCATGTGAGAATGGAACGCAATACATTCTCCTCGCTACTTTAAATACCATAGGAAAGAAACTACGGTTATGCTGTCACCTCTTAAGCCGATCATCGTCATCGCCACCATACATTCAGGTTAAATACAAGTTGATATCATCGATAGACTGAGTATGGTATGGGCCACGGTCTAGCCACTCCGGAAACACAGACGTTTTTGGCTGGCATTCGCTCTGAGGCTTTGGAAATTTGTGGTAAGGTCTTAAGGGACCAACCTGCTGAGGTCATCGGTCCCTTAGCTTACACACTACTAACTTAAACTAACTTACGCTAAGGACGACACACACACCCATGCCCGAGGGAGTACTCGAACCTCCGACGGGGGGGAGCCGGCTAGGAGGCTTTAAATAAATATTTACAGGTATCACGAAAACAGAATAATACAGGGTGTACATAAAGTCCAGGAACACTTACAATTATTTATTGTACAAGAACTAAACATTGATGTAGCATACATATGTCATTTTGAAGAGAAACTCTGAAAGTTTTATTTTTTTTCATCATATATACCGCCACAGCGTAGTTTGGTTATTTGCCGATTGTATTGTATTGTATGTTAACCGGGGACCTAGAAACGACGGAGAGTCTCCGTCCCCGCCGCAGCCTCAGTGGTCCACAACCCCACGACCCCTCCGCCGCCCCACACCGAACCCAGGGTTATTGTGCGGTTCGGCCCCCCGGTGGACACCCCCCCCCCCCCCCCCCCGAGGAAACGTCTCGCACCAGACGAGTATAGCCCCTATGACTGCGTGGTGGAGTAATGATGGTGTACGCGTACTTGGAGAACTTGTTTGTGCAGCAATCGCCGACATAGTGTAACTGAGGCGGAATAAGGGGAACCAGCCCGCATTCGCCGAGGCAGATGGAAAACCGCCTAAAAACCATCCACAGACTGGCCAGTTCGCCGGACCTCGACACAAATCCGCCGGGCGGAGTTGTGCTGGGGACCAGCCGCTCCTTCCCGCCCGGAAAGCCGTGCGTTAGACCGTACGGCCAACCGGGCGGGCTTAATTTGTCGATAGTCAGCGCTATTCGCAAACACGGCGAGTTCAGGTGTGGAACGAGCTGTTTTATAAAATGGCCTACCCGATCACCGGATCTCACTCCGTGTGACTTTGGGCACACATTAATGATCAGGTGTATGTACCGCCTCTACCATGTGATGTAGCAGAGCTCCAAGAGAGAATACGGCAAGCGACTGCCACAGTCGACGATGACATGCTGGGACGGGTATGGCAAGAATCTGCATAGTATCGCTCAGTAGCCGGCGACACCACAGTGGTGTCGTGGGCATAGTATCGCGCAGTGGCCGGCGGCAGCACTTTTGTATCTTTTGCATTCTGTTGGTGTTTTGTTTAGATAACAATAAGTGACACACGACAACAAGTTTTTTGTTTTTATAAGTACTTGTGCCCTTTCATCATGGCGGACGAAAGAGACAATAGGATTATTTGCGATGAATGCCCGGACGTCTTGTCTTCCTTATGGGAATTGTAAAAAAGGCATGGATCGATGATTTTGGTCAACGAATGCGTTGATACACACACCAATATTTCGCAAAACGATGTCCCGCAACCGATTCAGACAAATATTATCATTTTTATATTTTTTCCGACAGCAACGATAAACCGGATAATGCCGACTGGCTTGTCAAAGGGCAATTCGTAATTGATTATTTTTCCAAAAAGTTTAAAGAAACGTTTAATCTAAGTCAAAACATCTCAAATTGAAGGAAAGATACCGTGACGTGGATGGTTAAATTTTAAAGTTTACAATCCGTCGAAAATTACGATATACGGCATACTCATTCGGATACTGTGTGATTAGAGTACGGGATACATTTCCTCATTCAAGATATATTCCGGCGCTGGACAGCCTTTAGCAAAAACAATGATGGAACTATTGATAGCCGCGGGGGATTAGCCGAGCGGTCTAAGGCGTTGCAGTCATGGACTGTGCGGCTGGTCCCGGCGGAGGTTCGAATCCTCCCTCGGGCATGGATGTGTGTGTTTGTCCTTAGGAAAATTTGGGTTAAGTAGTGTGTAAGCTTAGGGATTGATGACCTTAGCAGTTAAGTCCCATAAGATTTTACACACATTTGAACATTTTTTGAACTATTGACACCTTGTGACGGAAAGTGGAATCACCTCTGCGTGGATGGTTATTATAACAGTGTAGAATTTGCAGAGAAGTTACTTGAAAAAAAATTCGAGTTTGTGGAACGATACGACAAAATATAGGATTTCAGGAAAATTAAATCGCGCCAAAGTCAATATGTTTGAAGCATGTCATCAACGGAAAGGTGACAAGCGGCCGGCGACAAGCTAAGTAAGTCTAGCACTGCCGGCACCAAGCGAATAAATATCTTCAAGGCCCGTCTTACAATGACTTTTCAGTTTGTGCACACATAACTTTTTGGATACTTTTCGCCTTCCAGCGTTCCTATTGCATCTTTGGATGGCTCTAAAAACATCATGCGTTCCTTTGCAGTTTTTCAGAGACACCTCTCTCCGGAAGCATTTCCACGATTTTATTGTATTGCCTAACTTCAGACTATAGCATTCTATACAAGCTGTTTCACCCACTCTCCGTTTCTTGCTTCAAGCTTGTCTGTATCGAATTCATGTCACCAGTTTTCTTCATGAAACAGACAGTTTCTTCGGTAGGACAAATCGTGAAGTAAACTACCTCATTTATCAAATTCACTTAGGAACTTACATTTTGTCGTATTCTGCAGACATCTGCCTCCAGATGTGTGATGGCGGGTCCATAAGAACAACAGAGCACTTTCTACAGTGTGTGTGTGTGTATTGTGTATTAAACTGGGGACCTAGAAACGGTGGACAGGCTTCGTCCCGCCATAGCCCTCAGTGGTTCACAACAGGCCACAGCAGTCCACCCACCCCACCGCCGCCCCACACCGAACCCAGGGTTATTGCGTATTGTGCGATTCGGCTCCCAGTGGAACCCCCCCTCCCCCCTCCCCACCCTACCTCCCTCGCGGTACGTCTCATACCAGACGAGTGTAAGCCCAAAGGTTTGCGTGGTATAGCAGTCATGGTGTACGTGTACATGGAGACAGTGTTTGAGCAGCAATCGCCGACATTGTGTAACTGAAGCGGAGTAAGGGTAACCAGCCCGCATTCGCCGAGGTAGATGGATAACCTACTTAAAAACCATCCACAGGCTGGCCGGCACACTGGACCTACAGGGAAAGTGGGGAAGCTATTAGGGTACAAGGTCAATGAGCGAAAGAGGTGCCGAAGGGCATGTTGACACCTGTGATGACAACGGGGAATTCAGGTGGGGGTAGGGACTGAGCGATGGTGAGGAACCCGGGGAATTCGATCGATAAGTCCACGAATTGTGTTGAGGAGAAATACGAGGGCAGTTCAATAAGTAATGCAACACATTTTTTTTCTCGGCCAATTTTGGTTGAAAAAACCGGAAATTTCTTGTGGAATATTTTCAAACATTCCCACTTCGTCTCGTATAGTTTCATTGACTTCCGACAGGTGCCAGCGCTGTACGGAGCTGTTAAAATGGCGTCTGTAACGGGTGTGCGTTGCAAACAACGGGCAGTGATCGAGTTTCTTTTGGCGGAAAACCAGGGCATCTCAGATATTCATAGGCGCTTGCAGAATGTCTACGGTGATCTGGCAGTGGACAAAAGCACGGTGAGTCGTTGGGCAAAGCGTGTGTCATCATCGCCGCGAGGTCAAGCAAGACTGTCTGATCTCCCGCGTGCGGGCCGGCCGTGCACAGCTGTGACTCCTGCAATGGCGGAGCGTGCGAACACACTCGTTCGAGATGATCGACGGATCACCATCAAACAACTCAGTGCTCAACTTGACATCTCTGTTGGTAGTGCTGTCACAATTGTTCACCAGTTGGGATATTCAAAGGTTTGTTCCCGCTGGGTCCTTCGTTGTCTAACCGAACACCATAAAGAGCAAAGGAGAACCATCTGTGCGGAATTGCTTGCTCGTCATGTGGCTGAGGGTGACAATTTCTTGTCAAAGATTGTTACAGGCGATGAAACATGGGTTCATCACTTCGAACCTGAAACAAAACGGCAATCAATGGAGTGGCGCCACACCCACTCCCCTACCAAGAAAAAGTTTAAAGCCATACCTTCAGCCGGTAAAGTCATGGTTACAGTCTTCTGGGACGCTGAAGGGGTTATTCTGTTCGATGTCCTTCCCCATGGTCAAACGATCAACTCTGAAGTGTATTGTGCTACTCTTCAGAAATTGAAGAAATGACTTCAGCGTGTTCGTAGGCACAAAAATCTGAACGAACTTCTCCTTCTTCATGACAACGCAAGACCTCACACAAGTCTTCGCACCCGAGAGGAGCTCACAAAACTTCAGTGGACTGTTCTTCCTCATGCACCCTACAGCCCCGATCTCGCACCGTCGGATTTCCATATGTTTGGCCCAATGAAGGACGCAATCCGTGGGAGGCACTACGCGGATGATGAAGAAGTTATTGATGCAGTACGACGTTGGCTCCGACATCGACCAGTGGAATGGTACCGTGCAGGCATACAGGCCCTCATTTCAAGGTGGCGTAAGGCCGTAGCATTGAATGGAGATTACGTTGAAAAATAGTGTTGTGTAGCTAAAAGATTGGGGAATAACCTGGTGTATTTCAATGCTGAATAAAACAACCCCTGTTTCAGAAAAAAAATGTGTTGCATTACTTATTGAACTGCCCTCGCAATAAACTAATAGGAAGATATATTGAGAGATTATCCCAATGAGACAACATGCTAAACAACTTTAGAATGAGTCTGCCAAGAATCCAGAAATTTCTGCAGGAGCGACTAATTCTGACCCGAAGATGCAAATAATAGAGAGCAATGCCGATTTCAACATGTACTCTACTGGCCATTAAAATTGCTACACCAAGAAGAAATACAGATGATAAACGGATATTCATTGGACAAATATATTATACTAGAACTGACATGTGATTACATTTTCACGCAATTTGGGTGCATAGATCCTGAGAAATCAGTACTCAGAACAACCACCTCTGGCCGTAATAACGGTCTTGATACGCCTGGGAATTGCGTCAAACAGAGCTTGGATGGCGTGGTCAGGTACAGCTGCCCATGCAGCTTCAACACGATACCACAGTTCATCAAGAGTAGTGACTGGCGTATTGTGACGAGCCAGTTGCTTGGCCACCATTGACCAGACGTTTTCAACTGGTGAGAGATCTGGAGAACGTGCTGGCCAGGGCAGCAATCGAACATTTTCTGTATCCAGAAAGGCCCGTACAGGACCTGCAACATGCGGTCGTGCATTATCCTGCTAAAATGTAGGGTTTCGCATGGCTCGAATGTAGGATAGAGCCACGGGTCGTAACACATCTGAAATGTAACGCCCACTGCTCAAGGTGCCGTCAATGTGAACAATAGGTGACCTAGACGTGTAACCAATGGTAAAAATGGTTCAAATGGCTCTGAGCACTATGGGACTCAACTGCTGAAGTCATTAGTCCCCTAGAACTTAGAACTAGTTAAACCTAACTAACCTAAGGACATCACAAACATCCATGCCCGAGGCAGGATTCGAACCTGCAACCGTAGCGGTCTTGCGGTTCCAGACTGCAGCGCCTTTAACCGCACGGCCACTTCGGCCGGCAACCAATGGTACCCCACACCATCACGCCGGGTGATACGCCAGTATGGCGATGACGAATACACGCTTCCAACGTGCGTTCACCGCGATGTCGCCAAACACGGATGCGACCACCATGATGCTGTAAACAGAACCTGGATTCATCCGAAAAAATGACGTTTTGCCATTCGTGCACCCAGGTTCGTCGTTGAGTACACCATCGCAGACGCTCCTGTCTGTGATGCAGCGTCAAAGGTAACTGCAGCCATGGTCTACGAGCTAATAGTCCATGCCGCTGCAAACGTCGTCGAACCGTTCGTTCAGATGGTCGTTGTCTTGCAAACGTCCCCATCTGTTCACGCAGGGATCGACTGCACGATCCGTTACAGCCAGGCGGATTAGATGCCTGTCATAAAACTCGACTGCTAGTGATACGAGGCCGTTGGGATCTAGCACAGCGTTCCGTATTGCCCTCCTGAACCCACCGATTCCATATTCTGCTAACAGTCATTAGATCTCGACCAACCTGAGGAGCAATGTCGCGATACGATAAACCGCAATCGCGATAGGCTGCAATCCGAC
This sequence comes from Schistocerca nitens, assembly GCF_023898315.1. Taxonomy (NCBI): domain Eukaryota; kingdom Metazoa; phylum Arthropoda; class Insecta; order Orthoptera; family Acrididae; genus Schistocerca; species Schistocerca nitens. The sequence continues at coordinate 608,925,328 of NC_064616.1, forward strand.
CTTTATCAAAGTCGGAAACGTGAAGGTACGCATTTCTCCTCCTTTCACGAGGCATCACAACAACGTTTCACCAGGCAACGCCGGTCAACTGCTGTTTGTGTAGGAGAAATCGGTTGGAAACTTTCCTCATGTCAGCATGTTGTAGGTGTCGCCACCGCTTGTGTGAATGCTCTGAAAAGCTAAATCATTTGCATATCACAGCATCTTCTTCCTGTCGGTTAAATTTCGCGTCTGTAGTACGTCATCTTCGTGGTGTAGTAATTTTAATGGCCAGTAGTGTATAACAAATAAGGGAGCTTACAACATGCAGTGTTTCATTGCCACTGCAGCAGTTGCAAACAGGAGGAGCCCTAATGCTGATAGGTTTCCCACTTAATACGAGAAACTACTGCATCAATATCAACCTGGAATTGGGTCTTGATACTATTGATACCAACTCAGTCAGGAGGTTATTAGATGCTTGGCCAGGTTCTTATTCAGTACAATTACAGAATCATGGTACAAGACACCACAATTTGTAATTCAAACATGCATTTCCAGGTGCTTCCAGGTCCACTAGCCACGACGCATAAGACTGATCACTAAGTTTCACACGCTGATTAAGCTGATTCGGTGGCAGAAATGCTCACTCAGCAGTTTTCACAGTTAAGTAAATTTTAATGCTTCAGAGTAGATGCAGCTTTTGAATAATTTCAGACAGATCACCACCACCACTACCTCCCCCCAATGTAACACAACACAGTTTACTATGGGATCTGATATGTTTCTTACCTTGCAAAAAACACAACTAGTTTTCCCACGTCTCCACAGTGTCCTCAAATACAGAAGATTATAGAGGTGAGGGGAAAAAAAGCTGCCCCACCAGTTGCATACTCACATGTCAAGTCAGCTCCTCGTTCTGCTCTATCAAATTCTGTTGTAGTAGTTACTGCAGTCACATTTTCCCTCCTCCTTCTGCTGCTGCTGCAACTGTATCTGTTCATGCAGCATTATTTGGCACTTCCAAAGTTCCAAAAACTTTTGATCAATCGTTGGAAGAGCTATTTAACACACAAGCATCCACCTCGTCATCACTTCAGCAACGCACTACCCAGGTGTTGGGGAGTGCCATTACTTGATTTCTGAGAAAAATAGAAAGTGGCTGAAAAGACGCAGTGAACAATGGAAAAGTGCATACAAATCCAAAAAGACAAACTGAGAGGGATCCAAATGTGGAAGCCAAGAATCATCAACTGTGTACGAACAAAACCACAATGGCAAACTGTGAGAAACAACCAGGAGCAGGCATGTAACTGTGTATGGATAGCAAGTTCGGCAACTGGAAAGCTTGGGATACATCAGCACAATTATACGATGGAAGCACATGCACTTTCCTCCTGGATTACAACTCCAGAGGGTCTTGCCAACTGAAACGTAATCCATGCACCCCACAGTGCAACTATGAAGCCATACAACTCTGGAGAGGCAGCAACGGTGCTGTCAATTCGCTGTGTGTGCCCAAATCTGGTGACGGTACTAAACCTAGATGGTTCCTGCAGCAAGGTCACAGCTGACCAGCAGTCTTGTCCTTGCAGAAATGTACTTATATATTCTACATGTTCGTCTATTTTGACCTAGTTATTTTCATTGTATATGATGACAAATCCTATATAAATTCCGCTGCAGAGTGAAAATCTCATTCTGAAATCCTATATAATTGAGAGGTGATCACTAGATGAATGAATAAATAAGATCGATACTGAAAGCAGCAGCAACCATTATTTATTTGTTTTTGCTGTTAAATAGGTCAATAGAGCTACAAGATGATTTAAGAACAGATTAAAATTACCTATGCTGCACAAGCAAACTTATTAATGTCTATATTCTTTAATTTATGACAATTTTTGATGAATCTTGCAACTCCTCTCCTTTTGCATTCTACACAAGTTATGTTGCTTGGATGGGTCAAAAGAGGGGGGGGGGGGGGAGGGACCGAACTGCTAGGTCATCGGTCCCTCGTTCCGATTGAAATAATTCCATAAGGGTGGGAGTAAAATAATCGGAACATACAAAACACAGCTGGAAGAAAGGAGAAAACCACAAGCATGACAGAAGAGTAACAAACACTAAAATGGACAAAATAGGACAAAAAAAAACACAGAGAGATGCAAGAAACATGTAGAAGAGATCAAAACAAGAGAGCATATTACCATGGCTGCTGACCATGAGAATAAAAAGGAGAAGCCAGCCACTCTGCAACACATTAAAACCTCAACCCTGAAAGCACTAGGGTGGAGGACACAGAGGGACAAAGGACATGCGCTAAAACTTAGATCAAATGATAAAACCCACCCTCATGAATAAAATGTAAAACTAAATCTGCTGTTGAGGCACGGTCACTCAACGCCGAAGGTAGGGTGCTGCAGAGTGGCTAAAGGTGGGCAGTCCAGCAAGAGGTGGACGACTGTCATTTGCGAGCCACAGCGACACAGAGGTGGGTCCTCGAGACGGAGGAGGTAGCCATGCGTTAGCCACGTATGGCCAATGCAGAGCCGGCAGAGGACAACTGATACCCTGCGAGAGGATTGCATGGAAGACTTCCACACATTTGTACTCTCCTTAATGACATGCAGTGGGTTGTGTGTACCGTTATTCCATTCCATCTCCCTAAGCCGAAAAACCCTCCGCCTTAAGACAGAACGCAGGTCAGTTTTGGAGATGCCCATCTCCAGAAGCGGTTCCCACGTAGCCTGTTTGGCCAGCCTGTCGGCAAGTTCGTTGCCTGGGATTCTGACGTGTCGTGAGGTCCACACAAACACCACTGAACGACGGGACCATTCCAGGGCGTAGATGGACTCCTGAATGAACGCTACCAAAGGATGGCGAGGGTAACACTGATCAACAGCTTGTAGGCTGCTCAAGTAGTCAGTAAACAGAAGAAATGACTATCAAGGGTATGAGCAAATGTGCTCAACAGCAGAAGATATGGCCGCCAGCTCTGCAGTGAAAACACTGCAGCCATCTGGCAAGGACTGCTGTTCAATATGTCCTCCATGAACCTACGCGAAGCCTATGTGACCATCAGCCATTGAACCGTCAGTGTAAACCACTCATGGCCCCGGTAAATGTAGAGGATCGAGAGGAAGTGATAGCGGAGAGCCACAGGGCTAACGGAGTCCTTAGGGCCATGCAAAAGGTCCAGAAGAATCTGCAGCCCTGGTGTACAGGTGGTGGTTCAGGTAGCTCTGAGCACTATGGGACTTAACATCTGAGGTCATCAGTCCCCTAGAACTTAGAACTACTTAAATCTAACCAACCTACGGACATCACAGACATCCATGCCCGAGGAAGGATTCGAACCTGCGACCATAGCGGTCGCGCGGTTCCAGACTGACCTAGGTATACACTATGGAGGTGTACATGAATGGACCTCGAGGACAGGTGGTAACGGGAAGGACTCCAATTCAGACAGAAGGGACTGGATGTGAACCGCAATCGTAAGCCGCCTATGCGGGAGACGAACCGCCGTGGTTGGGAAAAGGAAACGGTAATGCGGATGCACAGGAGAACTACGAACGAGTGCAACGTAACTGGCGAGCAGTTGCGCACGTCGGATCTGCAATGAAGGGACTCCAAGCCTCCACCAGGACCCTGGTTCCAAAAGCTCCCGTCACTAGGTGAACACAGTGGTGCACTGGGTCAAACGAGACTCCCATAGTCAAGGTGGGATTTAACAAGGGCTTTGTAGAGCTGCAGCAGAGTAGAGCCATCTGCACTCCAGTTGATGTTGCTCAGGCAGTGGAGGTAATTGAGGTGCTGCCAGCACTTTCGCTTAAACTGACGAAGGTGAGGTAGCCAAGTCAATCGGGCGTCGAAAACCAGTCCTAAGAATCGATATGGCTCCACTACAGTGAGTGGATCGTCATTAAGGTAAAGTTCTGGTTCTGGATGAATGGTGCGACAACGACAGAAATGCATGACACAAGACTTCGCGGCTGAAAACTGGAAGCCGTGGGCTAAAGCCCATGACTGTGCCTTGTGAATGGCTCCCTGTAGGCGCCGCTCAGCAACACCAGTACTGGAGGAGCATTACGAAAGGCAGAAGTCGTTTGCATACAGAGAGGGTGAGATGGACAGCCCTACATCTGCTGCTAGACAGTTAAAGGCCACTAAAAATAGAGAGAGACTCAATACGGAGCCCTGCTGAACGACATTATCATGAGTACGGGGGGAACTATGGGAGGCGCGGACTTGGCCATAGAAAGTACAGAGGAACACGAAGATTTGGATAAAAATCAGGTGCGGGCCTCGGAGACCCCACTCATACAATGTGGCAAGGATATGATGTCGCCAGATCATGTCGTATGCTTTATGCAAGTCAAAAAAGATGGCAACCAGATGTTGGCATCTGGAAAACACTGTTCGGACGGCAGACTCGAGAGACACAAGATTATCAGTGGTAGAGCGACCCTGGCGGAAGCCGCCATGACATGGAGCCATCAGGCCACGTGACTCCAGGCCCCAACCAAACTGCCGACGTTCCAGCAGCTAACAAAGGAAGCTGGTGAGGCTTATGGGCCAGTAGCTGTCTACATCAAGCGGGTTTTGACCGGGTTTGAGCACTGGAATGATGGTGCTCTCGCCCCATTGCGATAGAAAGACGCCATCACACCTGATCTGATTGAAGATGACGAGGAGATGTCACTTGTAGTCAGACGAGAGATGTTTAATCATCTGGCTGTGGATCCGATCTGGCCCAGCAGCTGCGTCGGGGCAATGTGAAATGGCGCTGAGGAGCTCCCGCCCTGTAAATGGGGCTTTATAGGATTCACTGTGACATGTAGTGAACGAGAGGACTTTCCTTTCCATCCGCCGTTTGAGGCTACGAAAGGGGGGGGAGGGGTAGTTCTCCGATGCAGAGGCTCGAGCATAGTGCTCAGGAAAGTGCTCGGCAATTGCGTTTGCGTCAGTTGATAACACGCTACTGATCTTAATGCCAGGGACACCTGTTGGGGTCTGGTACCCAAAAAGACGTCTGATCTTTGTACAGACTTGGGAAGGTGACGTATGGCACCCAATGGTCGACATATACGTCTCCCAACACTCCTGTTTCCGTCGTTTTATAAGATGGCGAACATGGGCACAGAGCCGCTTAAAGGCTATTAGGTGCTCTAGGGAAGGGTGCCGCTTATGTCACTGTAGAGCTAGCCGACGGTCTGTAATTGCCTCAGAGACTACCGGCGACCACCAAGGGACTTTCGCTGGGGGCACCCTAAAGAACGAGGGATCGCGTTTTCTGCCGCAGAAACGATCGTCGTCGTGATCTGCTCTAAGACAACATCGATGGCACTATGTGGGGGGGGGGGGGGTATTCAGCAGTGACAGCAGAGGTGAAGGCTTCCTAGTCTGCCTTGTTTAAAGCCCATCTGGGAAGGCGTCCGTGGACATGATGCCGGGGGAGTGACAGGAAGATGGGGAAGTGGTCACTACCACACACATCATAAAGTGCTCTCCAGTGGATAGATGGTAAAAGGCCAGCACTGCAGACTGAGAGATCAATGGTCGAATATGTGCCATGTGCCACACTGAAATGTGTGTGTGCACCTGTATTTAAGAGGCAGAGGTCGAGTTGTGACAGTAAATTTCTGACCTACCTACCTCGGCCAGAGAGGGTGCGTTTCTGGATGAGGTATCGAATATATTGCTTCCCCCTACTTATACCTCCCGAGGAGATCACGAATGTAAGATTAGAGAGATTAGAGCGCGCACGGAGGCTTTCAGACAGTCGTTCTTCCCGCGAACCATACGCGACTGGAACAGGAAAGGGAGGTAATGACAGTGGCACGTAAAGTGCCCTCCGCCAAACACCGTTGGGTGGCTTGCGGAGTATAAATGTAGAACGTAGATGTAGATGTAAACATGGGGCCACCCCACAAAGGGTTATGCGCATTAAAATCTCCCAAAAGTAGGAAAGGTTTAGGGAGTTTGTCAATCAGTGCAGCCAATACGTTCAGGGGTACTGCACCATCTGGAGGAAGATATACACTGCAGACAATTCATACAATGTAGGCTTTCACGGCAGGTGTTGTCTTCAGTTGAAAATTCCGGGCTGAGACGCCGTAGCCGATGTATAAAATTTCGACCTAACGTTTCGTCTCCATCTGCGGGAGACATCTTCTGAGGTCGTCCAGCTATTGCCACTGAGGCTCCAGGTACTCTGGCATTTATAGAGCGCATAGAGGGCGCCACGAATCGTCACGTGATGCCGATGGTATGCCTGTCTTTGGAAGGCGTCATCATTCTCGATAAACAGTAATCGATTGTCATTCTGCTGGCGCAACGTCGAAATCCATATTTTGTCAACTCTAAAACTTCCTCTTTTCTATTAAAATTATTATGGCGTTTGTGAATATCTCTTGCTTCTCTATACATGTGCGCATGATAATGGAATGTTCGTGCTAAAACGCTTGTCTCATTAAATTTAATTTCCTGGTTCCCATCTCGAAAAACATGCTCAGCTACGGCCGATTTTTCGATGTGTCCTAAGCGACAGTTTCTTTTATGTTCGGCTAAACAGGTGTTTACACTTCTTTTCGTTGTTCCAATATATACGTGTCCACAATTGCATGGAATTTTGTATACCTCAGGTGTTGCTAGGGGGTGTCGGGCGTCTTTTGCAGTTCTTAAATATCCGTAAATCTTCTTGATGGGTCTGGAGATTCTTTCGATCCCATATCTGCGTCGTCCTTATCCTGACAGCCCCAGCTTCAAGAGGGGTTTGAAGGGGCGCTGGTTCACTACATATGGGGTTCAGGACATAGACGCAAACTCCCCGCTACGGTTCCTGTAATATCCCTTATAGCCGTGGAGGGCAGGGGTCCATATTGATGGGAACCAGGTTTGCTGGAGGGCAATGCAGAAAGCAGGTGTAAAGCTTAACAGTTGCCGTAGCTCAGCTAGGTGATGGAAAAAAACTGCCGCAATTCCACTGGAGGATTACATGATCATGACTCTGGGTAGGCATGAAACACTCAGTGAGCAGTTTACGCCTCAGGGTCACCTGCTCACACCAGATGAGTACCTGTGCAACCGACATCCATTGTGTCTGAGGGCCCAGCGAGATCTAGGTCCTCAGCGGACTCCAGAATCTCCACCCCATCCTCAGACACAGAGCTTGTAGGTAGTGGTGGTGTGGGTGCCACAGCAGTGCCTTAGTTATTGGGAGTCTTTTTCTTTTTAGGTTTCTCTCACTACTCCTTAGGTTTGTCCAGCTGGGAGGGCTTCACTTGTTGTCTCAGGGACTGAGGAGGACCGTGAAGCCCTATGACCAGCTACCTGTGGTTGCTTCAGCAACTGGCTCATGTCAGCTTTGCCACTGGTAGGAACCTAGGACCCAAGGGATCCCTTCCTGGCGAGAGGAGCCAAAGAAGACTTTCGCTTCTCCGGCTGAGAAGTTGGAATTGACGTCCCCAATGGTTCAGGGGTATTGCTCCTGAAGTAGGTTGTGCAGGAGCAACAGGGTGTGAAGTGCCCCCCACCACCAAGGGGGCAGGTGGAATCTGACGGCTCAGAGCCAACTGTACACAGCGGAATGGAAGATGGTAGAACTGTTGTAGCAGCGGCGTGGGTTGACGTCATATCCACAGGATGTAGCCTCTCATATTTTCTCTTAGCCTCAATGTAGGTCAGTCGGTCCAGGGTCTTGTATTCCATTATTTTTCTTTCGTTCTGGAAAATCCTGCAGTCTGGCGAGCAAGGCGAATGATGTTCTCCGCAGTTCACACAGATGGGAGGCGGGGCACAGGGAGTATTGGGATGTGAAGTGCATCCACAATCCTGACAGGTGACACTGGAAGTACAGCGGGAAGACTTATGGCCGAACTTCCAGCACTTAAAGCATCATGTCAGGGGAGGGATATATGGCTTGATGTCACAGCAGTAGACCATCACAATTACCTTCTCGGGTAATGTGTCACCCTCAAAGGCCAAGATGAAGGCACTGGTAGCAACATGATTATCCCTCGGACCCCAGTGGACGTGCCGGAAACCTAGCTGCTCTAAACTGGTGCACAGCTGATCGTTAGACTGGAAAAGAAGGTCCCTGTGAAATATGATACCCTGGACCATATTTAAGCTCTTATGGGGCGTGATGGAAACAAACATCCCCCAGCTTGTCACAGGCGAGTAATGCCCGTTATGGGGCAGAGTATGCTGTTTTGATCAAGACCGACCCTGACCACTGCATTTTGGACAAGCCCTCCACCTCCCCAAACTTGTCCTGCTCCACAAAAAACAGAGGTTTCATTGACAATTAAGATTCCCCATCAACTCTCGTAAATACGAGGTACTGTGGTGAATAAGCTTCGCTGCCATCCTTAGCCTAGCGTTGCTCCCATGGTGTGGCCATGGGGGTAATGATTTGGGATCGTATTTTTTAGCATTGAAGTTAGACCTTGACCGCTTAGAGATTGCTGGTGTTTGACCACCAGCAAGAGATGACGTACTACACTTCATGGCATGTCATCTGCCCTGATGACACCCACTCTGACCAGGGGCCCTCCACACCAGCGCCACCCTGCCGCAGCAAAAGCCACCTGGCACGATGGCCACTGCTGGGAATCTCGATGCTCCAGGGTGATGGGCATCTACTCCTTGGCATACGGGGGAAGTTAACGACGCAGGAATCAGCAGAATGATCCCTGTGTGGTCAAGGGGCTACAACCAACAGGGTACATGGCTGTCCCACCACAATGGACTGGCTACCATGCTGGATATAAGGCGCAAACGAGCTAAGTAGTCCATTATGGTTGACAGCACAGAAAGCGATACTCCACAGAGGATGGAGGAAAATGCACCCAGGAGGGTGACCTTGCGCAACAGCTGGAGAATGAGCTGAAGTGCAGATCCATGTCGACGTAGGGTGCAAGAAGTCTCAGCGCATGGTGGACACTATGCACCATGTAAGGCAGCCTTCCCCAATTGGCTCGCTCTTCGAGAAAATATTGAAAAATGGACGTCAAACCCTACAGGGGACCATCACATAAAGGCCAAAACATGTGAGACTCCTTTTAGTTGCCTCTTTCGACAGGCAGGAATACCTCCAGCCTATTTTAACCCCCGGACCTGCAGGGGGACACAAGTAATGCGATGTGAAGTGATGTGATTATTGTTCTTGGGCACTAATGGTGAGGTCATCAGTGCCCTGAATGAAATAAACATTGACAAGGGTGGTGAAAATCTATTAAGAAAAAATAATAAATTTTAAAAGCAAGATGTATCAACAATCAATCATTTAAATACAACATATACATCAGAGGATTCACACAAGACTATCCATAAAGTGTGGGTGGAACACAGCAAACTAACTACATAAAATCAAGTACCATATAAAATACCAATATAGACACATTAAAAAGAGGGCAATATTGCCGTGGCTCGATAACTACTTAGAAATAATTGGTGACCAAGTCACTCTCCGATACACTAAAGGTGCATGTCCAATATTTTGGAAAAGTACTAATCACACTCGCCTCATCATTATTTAAAATATGGGCAGGTCATGTGGGAGACCCAAGTCTTCCCTAACTTCACCATATAACACACATTTCAATTAAAACGTGTTATTGACAACTGTGTTCCATATCTCTGACACACTGCTAGCTCCTTGTAAGAGAAAGTGATGTGTCAATGGGCAATGTTCCCCTCTAAGCCTTGTAAGTGCTACTTTTTTTGCTCAGAATTGCAGGAAGAAGGTAAGCCACAATTTCACTGAAGGTTTCACTAGTCACAGCTTATTGCTCTGCACTGCTTACCAGATGGTCTTCCAGGTCATGTATGTGGTAACAGGCCGCAGGGGGACAAAAAGTGCAGGAGGTGGAAGGGAGCAAGCCTCCTTGGCAGCTACATCAGCAGGTTCTTTTCCCTATCTTTGCAAGAGGAGGAGAGTGTCTTGAACATCTTGTACCATTCTATCTGCTGGGTGCTGTTGACCAATAGTAAAAAGGGTACTTTGGTAATCAGTGCATGTGAGAAATTTCTTGCCATGCCCTCAGGATAGCACACAGCTCCACATAATAAACTGAAAAAATGCTCTAAGAGCCCTATCTTGAGGACAAAGTCAGGGAACACGATGGAGCACCCAATAAAGTCCCTCTTTTTTGACCTATCTGTCTAAACATTAATAATATCTGGGTGGCTATTTAAAATATCGTAAAACTTAGTTTTAGAAATATAATATTGGGTACAACTCTTCCTGTACCCAGTCATTTCAAAAATTAAGTTAGGCCACCCCTACTCCACCACTGGCTTTGGACCTTAATGTCTTCGCCTGTAGTGATGCTGACGATTCTGGAACAGAAAGAGCCCTGTATGCTTGGTATACCTTGAGTAGATGATGTCGAGTAGACAGTGGATGCTCACCAACCTCTCCATACATACTAGAAACGACTTGTTCGATAATTCCCCGTTGGTGGCTTAATACCCTTCTGGTGAAACACATCCAGCGTTTTGAGATATGAAGGCCATGTTGATCCATAAATCTATCATTTGTATTAGAGCAAGGACCACATGAAGGCTTCATAAAATGGTAGCAGGCATGCCCTGTCTGCTCCCTAAGATCTATGATTAAAACATTTGAGAGCATTTAAAGTCTTGAGGCATCATGATTTCAGTTTCGTAAGATGTGACAGCCGCATTAGCCTATCGCCAAAGAGAGACCCAGATATATCACTTTTCCCTTAAAAGTGAGGACGGTAGCCTCCAGTTTTAAGACAGGCAAATTAAAAAGTGAGGGAGCAGTTAAAATTAACACAAACAGAGAGAATTTGAAACCCATGGTATTTGCCCATTCCTCCAACCACCTGACTGTCAAACACAATTGCCGAGTAGCTGTTGCTAGGTTGGAGGACGCACAGATGGTGGAGAAGTTGTCCATGGACAAGGAATAATGTACGGGACTCCACACCTCAGACATAATGCCATTTATTGCAATGGCGAACACTGTTACACTAAAAACACTCTGTTGAAGGACACCATTTGCCTACTTTAAATTATAAGACAGGACAATCCTAACCTCGTATCTAATATCTCTTTCTAAGAGGACGGACGGTATCAACATCGCAAGAGGTTCACAGAAATCCCACTCATAGAGCTGCAACATAATATTATGCCTCAAGATAGTATCATAGACCTTTTCCAAATCGAAGAAAACACCAAAACGGTGTTGCTTATGTAGGAAAACTTGTTGAATTGGTGTTTCTAGCAAGGTCAGGTTATTGAGTGTAGATTCATACCTCCTGACTCACACTGGAAGCGAGTTGGCAATTTCGCGAACCCACACTACATGCCAAATGACCATATATTCCAGTGCCTTTCCTACAAAGCTAGTCAGACAGATGCTATGATAATGACTGGTGTTAGTACAATCCTTCCCCAGTTTTTAAAATCAGAATTCAAATAGCTTCCTTCCACAATGTTGGAAATACTCCAGTCACCAATTTTTATTAAAAAGCTGGAGGAAGACCACCTCTGACTGCTCGTTCAACTGTTTCAACATGCTGTACGTTATCAGGTCATGACAGGGAAGTGTCACGAGCTATCAGCAATGCAGAATACAACACCCAAAGAAAGAAGGGCCAGTTGTAATCCTCCACGCACCATCTACCAATCCAATGCCTAGGAAGAAACTCATCCCGGAGTCAACAGACATTTCTTCTAAAGTGTGGAGGTGCACCAACCTCCTAGGGGGAAAACCTACACCTTGTATTGTGAGGCAGATCATCCAAATTGGGTAGTAACATGATGTTTCCTTAAGATGGTGTCTGTATGATGCAGCATTGTGTGTACTGTTAAAAAGACATGGGACTAATGAGGACATTTCCAGGTATGCCGCACCATGTATTTAACCTAGGGTTAGTGTGAATATACACCCTGACAGTGAGATGCGGACAATCATTTGCCCAACAGCCGCCATTATGTCTATTCACCCTCCCGTTTAAACAGAAACTAGCGTCATTGCTGAAGAAAATGCCAGCTTCAAAGTTCTACTGGTGTGTGCATCTTTCTTCAAGCCATTCGCTGAATTGAATCCGCCTGTCAGTATCATCAGCGTGGAATTCCTACAAAAAGCAAATGGAAATGATGAAAGAACAGTATCCTGGACATGGAGGCTGGACTCATGCTACTTTCCTGTGCCAACATCCCTGCTGACCAAGTTGGATCCACCACTGCCTTTGCTAGTAAAGCTGCTGACTGCATATCCCTGTTGGTGTGCATCATCTTTCTGAACCTCTTTTGTTGTGAACACTGCCTGTAGACTTGAACCATTCCATTAAATGGCCAATCACTCTGTAATTAGACTGATGTTAGTCTGGATGTCACCTTTGCTATTCTGCTACTCCCAATTGACGCATGCCTGCCCCATGGATGAGAGTAATTTCCCCCTTGTCTTGATACGTATACATCGCTGTACAAGTCACTACACTGCAGAACAGCACCACACTACACACCTGTGGTAACAAAAAACTAAACTACTTCCGAACAGGCCTTCAAAGGCCCAATGGTACCGACCGGCCACCGTGTCATCCTTAGACGATAGGCATCACTGGATGCGGATATGGAGAGGCACATGGTCAGCACACCGCTCTCCCGGCCATATGTCAGTTTACGAGACCGAAGCTGCTACTTCTCAATCAAGTAGCTCCTCAGTTTGCCTCACAAGGACACAGTGCACCCCACCTGCCAACAGCGCGCAGCACGCCCTATGGTCACCCATCCAAGTGCTATCTCAGACCGACAGCGTGTAACTTTGGTGATCTAACGGGAACTGGTGTTACCACTGCGGCAAGGCCATTGGCCCAGCTGTGGTAACAGGTGCCCCTTTAATAACCTTCTGTCGGAGTACATTAGTCAACTGCCTCACAGATAACTGGCCATGTGATACTACACACTACATGTGACTAATGATTTCAGCGGTGTGGTGGTGGTGGTGGTGGTGGTGGTGGTGGTGGTGGTGGTGGTGGTGGTCAGTCATTCATCTCAGTGTAGTTTTTGCTGCCACCGCTAACATCAAATCTGTCTTATGGGACATGAATTTTGAATCACCCTGGGTTAGAGTGAGGCTACAGTAGACTATCGTAAGCAATCATAGACTATGGTAGTTTTCCAAGTACATTTGGTCAGTTGAGATTGTAACGTGTCAGGTGTATTGAAAACCTATTGGGCATTACATCATTTCGATCGATTTGTTTACCTATGCAATCAGGATCTTACTAGATTCCCCTAGAAATCTGAAGTGATGAACCGTCTACAAATTGAGTGTGGATATACAAAGGGACGTATAAGTTACGGAAATTTTTGTTCTACACAGTTACCATCCTGCCTGTTACTTAAATAAACAGTATTTATAGCAACATTTAAATTGTCATTCTCTGATTCAGGTTTTATTTGAAAATTGTTGATTTGTGAAATTTAAAATTTTCCGGGCGAACTAACTTGAACAGATTGACGGCACCGCCATGGGTATCCCCTTATCTCCCTTGGTAGCCAACCTTTTTATGGAGGATTTTGAGGAGAGAGTACTTGAATCAGCAGCACTTGAATCAGCAGCACTCAAACCAACTGTTTTTGGAGGTACGTGGATGACACTTTCGTAGTGTGGCCTCATGGAGAAGAAAAATTAATAGATTTTTTAGATCACCTCAACTCCATTCATGAGAAAATTCGGTTTACCATGGAATTAGAGAAAAATGGTTGCCTCCCTTTCTTGGATGTGCTAGTTAGACGGAAGAGTGATGGCTCTCTGGGGCATTCGGTTTATCGCAAGCCCACACATACTGATTTGTATTTAAATTCGTCCAGCTGCCATCACCCATCGCAAACAATGAGTGTACTTAGGACACTTGTACACAGAGCTCATGTAGTGTCAGATGCATGATAGTTTGCCTGAAGAGCTTGCCCATCTGAAGAGAGTTTTCAAAGAGAATGGATATTCTACCCGGCAAATTAGCAAGGCACTTGCAATTAAGCCAAAGAAACAGGGAGTGGAGAAAAAAAGAGAGCACGCCTACTAAATCTTTAGCTTTTCTTCCCTTTGTTGGCAACATTTCCTTCAAAACTGCAAGAATCCTCAACGGTTTCTAAGTGAAAGTAATTTTCCATCCACCACGAAGATTTCCGACCTGCTTGGATCAGTAAAAGACGATCTGGTATTGTGGAAGGCGGGAATTTATAAAATACCTTTTCAGTGTGGCATGTCATATATAGGACAAACATTGCGAACAGTAGAAGAACGTTGCACTGAACATCAACGCTGTACTCGCCTTTTGCAACCTAGCAAGTCTGCAATTGCTGAGCATTGCATTTCCACTGGACACTCAATGGAGTATGACAAGACAACAATTTTGGCCACAGCAACATCCTTTTGGGACTCTGTCATAAAAGAATCGGTGGAAATTCGCGTGACAGACAATCTTATCAACCGTGAAAATGGCTACCAGCTAGATAATGCGTGGAACACCGTCATCTCTAAGATCTGCTCCAGACGAAGACGTCAGGGTACTCCGATGGCCGCGGCAATTGACAACGCCGAAGACAGCTGAGTTCTACAGTTCCACCAGCGAGGGCGCTGCTGGCGGGTGGTGTGGCTCATCTGTCCATATGATTTTGATGCATGCGCAGAATACTCGCTGCACGCTATCTATTACAGAATGGAGGGCGTCTTCGTCAGTCTTAGGTGGCTCACCTGAGGATGGCTGGCAGTTGTCCAGTCGAAATATACGGAAGCTAACGACGACCGGCTGCAAGCTCGAAATCTTTTTGAATAATTGTTGATTTGTAATGCAAAACAGTGAAACAATTTAAAAACTACAGATTTATCACATAGCACTAAGATTGGCTGGTTGGTCGATTTGGAGAAGGGGACCAAACATCGAGGTCACTGATCCCATGAGATTAGGGAAGGATGGAGAAAGAAGTTGACCATGCCCTTTCAAAGGACCCATCCTGGCATAGCACTAGGAAACTCAATTTTCTCAAAAAGAAGGTAATTAAAAATGCAAAACAAAAACATATCAAAAATCGTTTTGGTAAATCATCGATCTTATATAAAACATATTTCTGTTACTGCTAAACAATTTTTGTTCTTATCAGTTATAACAGGAAACTCTTGCCTTTGATCATGATGATGACATTCTATTGAGCACAAAATAACAACAATCATTATAGAGATTTTGTGTGTTTGTGCATGTAAACTGTACTTGCATCAAAAGTAATTGTTTTGGTTACATAAAAGTGCAAAGGTTATGTGAGCAGTTAATTTTTATTACTAATACAACGCAATTTATTTTTTTAAGGATGTAAAATACTCAACAGACTAACACAACGAGTCCCAGTTCCTCTCTCACACTTTCACTTATGTTCCTTTCCCTATCAGCACAACCAGTAATCTTACCACTATGTAGTGTACCAAAACTACCAAACCATAGTTTTGGTAGACTGCAAAGCTACCCTGTCTACATGTATTACTCCTCTTTATGGAGAACTTGAGTGTGCCAATGCTTGAGCATGCTGTGGTATGGGTCATTCTCTCTCATTATCCTTTAAACATTCTGTCCACCTACCTGGATAGACTTCAGATTGCCTGCCCCTTCACTATGCGACGGCAGATACTTGTTTAACAGACAAAATCAGCGTTGATGATAAATCGCCAAACTATCTATCACACAAAGGCCGCATAACTCCATTCCATGGGCAGTAGCTGAAAGTTAGTTTAACTATTGAGTGTTCGGGATTCTTGCATGACTCATTTGAAAAAAAGTCTAAAATTTCCTTTTAGTTGGTTTATTGTCTCTAAAACAAGGAAAATGGCTATCAAGTCCTTATTTAATATTCCAACACTAATTATGCAATGTTACTGATTGTCTCTGTTACAAGTTCACACCCAAAAGCAGTCACAAGTTATTTACTGCGACCTGATATTTTAAACGTCCCAAACACTCACTAACCCACAACTAATTGTGAGTTAATACATTCAGTCGTTCAGTAGGCTTCTTGTACAGAAGTGCTCACCATAACGTCTCTTAATTTGCACAAAATGCACCATGCGGAATTTAGGTACAACTTGCAACGTTCGCATGTGAAATCTCCCAAAATAAGTCACTTACAAAGCTCAAACTTTCTCAAAATACTCCACACTGTAGTCACTTTCCATGAACTATATGAGAACTGCTCAGATGCGCGGATTTCTTCATTTTGGTACAAATTCGATCAGCGCGATTTAACATAGGTGTTAATCAGTAGGTGACACCAAGCGACCATCTCAACTCATAGATCTGAAGCACCAAGCCCTACTCAAAACTGCGGGAAATTCTGAATCCCTATTGGCTAGTATGTTAAGGAGCTGATCAGATCACTTCTATACCCACAGTATTTCTAATCTCAGACAATCAGATTACCACAAGTAATTTAGACTGGACATCTCTTAACTCCGGAACCAGACAAAATGTAATCAAAAATAAATAAGATTCCTTTTCCCACGAACCTACTACGGTGTCGTAGCAGGCGGAGAGGTGATACTCCGACGTGGCGCGTCCCAGGTGGCGGATAGGGGGGTCCTCACCGGCTTGCCGGCGGACTTGAGCGAAATAAAATAGCTCTCGCGGACCAAACACACAACATCAAGAAATCCTTTAGTGTCTGTTCTGGTATCCAGCGACTAGTGGTCTGCGTCTGTTTACCTAGTTGGTGCGGCAGTGAAATATGGCTTGATCTCAACAATCAAGTCTGCAATTACCGTGATCTTGTTAAAGGTCACCACAACCAACTTCAACTTGAAGTAATCATGATGGAACAAATGGAAAGAAATCCGCTACCCCAGGCCCCAGTCAACGGACTGGACTTTCCTGGTCATCGGATTCTGGGGGACCAGGAACATCATGAGGAGAAGAGTCGGAGCTTCTCAAAACCTCTTCGCAAGCACTACCTTGGCACTCTCAATGCAAACACTCTGTTCAAACTTGGAAAACTAAAACAACTGACAGACATGCTAGATAAATTTCACATCAAAATTCTTGCCATTCAAGAGACGCGCTTCGTAGATGAAAACCATTTCGACACAGAACATTACAGGATTTACAAAGGTAAACCTGCGGTCAGAAGAGGAACACCATTATTGTTTGGTACAGGGTTTGCAGTACACAAATCAGTCATGGATAACATCATAGACTTCAATTCAATATCAGAACGTATCTCGACACTGTCCTTCAAATCAGGTAATAAAGCATACACAATTATCAACGCACATGCACCTACAAATGACCATAACAGAAAGAGGCCACAAGAAATTGAAGACTTCTGGGAAGACATGGAGGAAGTAACTAACAACGTACCAGAAAGACATGTGAAAATTTTAATGGGTGATTTCAATGCGCAGCTTGGTAAGGAGAGAAAATTCAGAGAAATAACAGGCCCATCCTCAGCACATATTCGCACGAACAGAAATGGGGAACATCTCATAAAATATTGTCAAAACTTTAACCTCAAAATCATGTCAACACAATTTCAAAAACCAAGACGAAAACTTACAACATGGAAAGCACCCAACACAGTGTGGGGAGAATTTCAGATTGATCATGTGGCCATATCCAAGAAAAATTCGCGGGAAATTCTAAATGTCAGAACACGTAAAGGAGTCTTCGAGTCTGATCATTATTTGCTACAAGTTAAGATTAGGCCAATCCCAAGACTGAAACAGACAGCGCAAAACAAAATAGTCAAACCTGATCCGGAATACTTGAAGATAAACAGGGATAAAATCGTTGAAGAAATTAATAGGCATTCAATAGACACATGGACAGATCTGGCGAAGGCAGTTCAGATGACTATGTGCTGGGGACAACCACCTAGAAAACGCAAACATAGGTGGTGGAACGCAAATTGTGATGAAGCCATTGAGAGAAGAAAGCAAGCATGGGACAAGTTCAGTAGCTACAGAAATTCAGAAACATGGAAAGAATTTCACGAAGTTCAGAAACTAGCATCGAAGGAAATCAGAAGGGAAAAACGAGCATATGACAATAACAGACTAAAAGAAATTGAGGAAGATTTCAAAAGAAATAACACAAGAAATTTTTACAGAACTTTCAAAGAAAATATTAAGGGCTATCAACCCCCTAGCCTCTGCTTCCGAAGAACAGATGGATCCCTGGAAACAAACACAAAAGAAAACTGTAAAATTCTCAAACATTACTTTGATAAACTTCTTAATTGCAAAAAACCTACAGGAAAATTAACATTCCAAAAGACCACATCTAATGCCGATTCTGATCCACCCACAATAGAAGAGATAGAGGAAATCATAAAACAAATGAAAAATAACAGAGCTGCCGGAGAAGATGGTATTATCGCCGAGATCTGGAAACTCCAAGATGAAAACATCACCAAAAAAATCCATAAGATTATCTCCGAAATTTGGATCACAGAGAAAGTGCCAGAGGAATGGAAATGTGCATTGATCCACCCGTTACATAAAAAGGGTGATAAGTCAGATCCAAACAATTACAGAGGCATTTCGCTAGTACCAGTTACATACAAAATTTTCTCTAAGGTGCTATTAAACAGACTAGAACCACAAGCAGATCTGCAAATTGGGGAATACCAGGCGGGCTTCAGAAAAGGGAGATCATGCATCGAACAGATCTGGAACTTGAGAACACTTTTGAAAGTCAGACAGGCAAGAAACACTGTAGTTACCTTTGTGGACTTTAAAAAAGCATATGATTCCATAGACAGACAGACACTCTTTGACGTACTGGAAGAATATGGTATCGACAGAAAAACCAGGACACTTATACAACAGACGCGTACAGACACTACCTCCAAGATTAAGTTCATGGGAGAAATTTCGGAACCCTTCCACATACACACAGGTGTCCGACAAGGAGACGGGCTCTCACCAATCCTGTTCAACATGGTGTTAGACAAAATTATCAAGCAGTGGGAGGAACAAGTTAAAGGAATACAGCTGGGAAGAACACGTGAAACCAAAACAATCATAAAATGTCTGGCATTTGCAGATGATATAGCCATACTCAGCAATAATACACAGGAGGCAAAGGAAGCACTGGAATGCTTGCATGAAATAGCTGCCAAAACAGGTCTGCAGGTATCTTACGAGAAGACACAATATATGGAACGACAGACCAACAATGTACACACCATGCATACTGTATACGGATCCGTAGAAAGAGTCGAAAAATTTAAGTATTTAGGGGAGTACATACAAATGGGAGGATCAAACAAGGTGGCTAACATGGAACGAACGAAGAAACTCCAGAAGGCATACAAACTCACATGGTCACATTATAATAAGAAAAGCATATCGAGGCAGGCCAAACTTAGGCACTACAAAACAGTTGTATTACCAGAAGCATTGTACGCGTCAGAAACAACCACAATTGGAGCATCAGGCATCATAGACACAGAAAAAATAGAACGCAAAATTCTCAGAATAATATTTGGACCAATTCACAGAGATGGCATATGGATGAAGCGACCTACCAAAGAGCTGTACCAGCACACTGACAGACTAACAGACGCGATCAGAAAACGCAGATTAACTTTCTATGGGCACATACAGAGAATGGACAACAACCGACTTACAAAGAAAATTTTTGATGTAGTAAACAGCTCAAGCAAGAAAACAAATTGGTATCATGAAATAGACGAAGACTTAAGGCAGATAGGGATCAACAGGCAAATGATAGGAGACAGGAAATACTTCAGAAACAAAGTTAGGAGTGCAAAATTTATTGTAAAGGAGAGAAAGAAGACAGGAACATTATGGACAGAGCAAAGGAAACAGGAGCACAGCCAAAGGATGAAGAGATTTTGGGAAGAGAAGAGGAAGAGAGGAAAGAAGTGAAAATTGTGTCATCATGTGATTTTCGAGTTCAAACACTGTCCATAAGGGCAACAATGAAATGAATGAATGAATGAAGATTCCTTTTCACAAAATAAATCACTAATAAATTTAATACTCAGCACCCCATCTTGCTGCCCTTTTCTCATGCTTACATTTACAAATGTTTTAATAAAATATCACATTCTCACTTTACGTATGTCCTTCCTTCACTCTCAATCTCTCCGAAACACACACACAACCAAAACTCAACGAAATAATAATTTTCCAATGTACTGTTAATTACCTCAGAAATCTGTAACAATGAAACCAAAGAAAATTTCAGAAAATTAGATTGTAAGAACCTATCCTCTTGGTTGTTTCAACTGATACTATAAATGTATACATTACAGTCCCTAACTTGGTTTCACAATGCCAGCACAGTTATTATGTGTTTTAGGTAAAAGTTTATGTCTTCCAAAGTATTGAAATTACTGATTTGAAATTTGAAGAGTATGGTAGAATTTGGTATACAAAGAATGAAAAAGATTGATTAATATGTAATAGTGCTTCTTCACATTCACAAAGTGTGTGTAATATATTGTATGCAGCTTTACTCAAGTACACGGCTTGTCTGACCCAGTAGCCAGTGTCAGCTGTGTGAGCGTGAGGACCAAAATCCATTCTCCTTCCAGATCCACATCAAGCTGCTCTTTTAGTGCAAGATGACAACTCGTAATAATTTGCTACGTTACAAGTGCACAACCTTCACATTCTTTCATATACAATTCTGTCATTTCTATTCTGTGAGAACTCTGTTTAGCGGGAGTATTTGGAGTCAGCAGCCAACTCATTGATGGGTTTACTTTTCTGTGTGTTCAATTTTTGTTTGGTGACCGCCATAAGTTCAGTAAGCACTTATATATACTTTCGTTTTCTTTCCCCTCCCCCTCTCAGCTAGGGCACTACTATTAATTAAGTACATGTAGTTGGTTGGAGGTACAATTATCATTTGGCATCAACTGTAAGCACTGTTTCTAGTATTCCTTACCAATCTAGCAAAGCTGAAAATTTGCTGCTACATACCAGGTTATTACACACACAGTTCAGCATCCTTGTAAAGCATATGACAATGTCATGCATTTTGGGATCCCTTTATCAGCACATTCTTCCTAGGAAGAGGAAATATGTATATCCTGGAATTTTAACACAACTTTACCATTATAAAAGGTTTTTTGTGTTTCAATCACAAAGATTTATTTCCATTGTTTGAAACTTCCTGTGAAATCAGTCTCAGCCAATAAGGTTCCACTGCCGTCTCTTAACAATTTCCTGGACCCAACCTACCTTCATGATATTTTCTGTATACAGGAGGAGGAACTTTCATGAAAAGCAAATCAATAATTTTATCATAATGAATAGAGAGTTCCACAAACCAGCATAATTAAGTAGCCAACGTATGTAATACAACACGGTGGCACTCTTGAACAGATACAAGACTGCTCCAGAAAGAGTGATACTGTTACTGCAGAATCCTGCTTTTTTCTGTACTAATTCTTTAATGTCTGATGCCATCCCATGCTAATTTCTGTTGATGTGGCATTGGCACCTGGAGCTGCCCAGTTGCTCACACAAACACTTTTTGGTTTGTTGAGAAGCCATTCAAATCCCACAGAGAGTTAGTCCATGCAGAGACTTCCATTTCAACACACACACACACACACACACACACACACACACACACACACACACACACACACACACACACGCGTATAATGTTGACATCTAACACTGTCAAATGACACACCTAAGATTGTCAGATATGACCCACTGTTATGGTGGTGCAAGTATCTGGCTATTTTTCAATGGAGCGAAAATCTATGGGCCAATGGAAAATGTCCTACATCAAGGACACCCAAGGACACCCAAGGACACCCAAGGACACCCAAGGACACCCAAGGACACCCAAGGACACCCAAGGACACCCAAGGACACCCAAGGACTCTGCACACATGTATAGCTCTAGCAAGTGTACAGAACATCTGGCTGCACATTTTCTCCATGCCATGTTGTCTGGGTGGAAAGATGCAGAAAACGAGAACACACTGCATTAGATGAGAACGGCTTGCAGCTTGTTTTCATATTTCATATTACTGAGGAACACAGATCACAAACACAACTATTTTCACCAATATTTATTTTTGGCTCGCTGAACACACGAAATTTATATCAAGCACAAACTTCCTGCACACAGAAGTTCGCAGTTATGCAAATTTTAGTCACTCAGTTTGCCAGCTATTCAAGAATACTTTAGTTTCATGATCAGAAAAAAAAAAAATCTCACATATGTTGATCAAAACATTGATATCATGTTTGCAGCCTCAATATAAAGACGAGGAAACTTGTGCTGAGGAAAATTTTGCAGAACTCCTGGACACAATGTTACAGAATTTATCTTTCAAATGGGAATTAGACTGCAGGTTGATAAACTCCATCTGCACTTGCACCAGGGAACCTTCAACTCAAATGGAAAATGGTCACAAAAACAGATATGGTTTGCTATTGTCCTGAAAGCATTTACATAATTATTCCTTGTAATTGTTTCAATGTTGCAATGAATTCCTAAAAAAAATTGGATGGGATCACTGTTGAATGTTCTCCTTTCTACCAAGTGATATTTTTTTAAAATGCGTCCACTTTCCTAATCAGATCAGAAATAAGTTGCTTCCCACGTAGCAGCAATGTGTGCATTTAAGTTCACTAAAAATACAACATCTGGGATCTCTTCCAGATCTTCTAAGTTTGTTTCCCGCTTTTCTTTTTCCTTCAGAAGTTCAACAATAGTGGCGCTTAAATCAGAAAATTGTTTCACACATGAGCCTAGATTTAACCAATGTATTTCGCAGTAAGATATACAGGGTGTTTCAAAAATGACCGGTATATTTGAAACGGCAATAAAACCTAAACGAGCAGCGATAGAAATACACCGTTTGTTGCAATATGCTTGGGACAACAGTACATTTTCAGGCGGACAAACTTTCGAAATTACAGTAGTTACAATTTTCAACAACAGATGGCGCTGCAAGTGATGTGAAAGATATAGAAGACAACGCAGTCTGTGGGTGCGCCATTCTGTACGTCGTCTTTCTGCTGTAAGCGTGTGCTGTTCACAACGTGCAAGTGTGCTGTAGACAACATGGTTTATTCCTTAGAACAGAGGATTTTTCTGGTGTTGGAATTCCACCGCCTAGAACACAGTGTTGTTGCAACAAGACGAAGTTTTCAACGGAGGTTTAATGTAACCAAAGGACCGAAAAGCGATACAATAAAGGATCTGTTTGAAAATTTTCAACGGACTGGGAACGTGACGGATGAACGTGCTGGAAAGGTAGGGCGACCGCGTACGGCAACCACAGAGGGCAACGCGCAGATAGTGCAGCAGGTGATCCAACAGCGGCCTCGGGTTTCCGTTCGCCGTGTTGCAGCTGCGGTCCAAATGATGCCAACGTCCACGTATCGTCTCATGCGCCAGAGTTTACACCTCTATCCATACAAAATTCAAACGCGGCAACCCCTCAGCGCCGCTACCATTGCTGCACGAGATAGTGCACAGGATTGATGACGGCGATATGCATGTGGGCAGCATTTGGTTTACTGACGAAGCTTATTTTTACCTGGACGGCTTCGTCAATAAACAGAACTGACGCATATGGGGAACCGAAAAGCCCCATGTTGCAGTCCCATCGTCCCTGCATCCTCAAAAAGTACTGGTCTGGGCCGCCATTTCTTCCAAAGGAATCATTGGCCCATTTTTCAGATCCGAAACGATTACTGCATCACGCTATCTGGACATTCTTCGTGAATTTGTGGCAGTACAAACTGCCTTAGACGACACTGCGAACACCTCGTGGTTTATGCGAGATGGTGCCCGGCCACATCGCACGGCCGACGTCTTTAATTTCCTGAATGAATATTTCGATGATCGTGTGATTGCTTTGGGCTATCCGAAACATACAGGAGGCAGCGTGGATTGGCCTCCCTATTCGCCAGACATGAACCCCTGTGACTTCTTTCTGTGGGGACACTTGAAAGACCAGGTGTACTGCCAGAATCCAGAAACAATTGAGCAGCTGAAGCAGTACATCTCATCTGCATGTGAAGCCATTCCGCCAGACATGTTGTCGAAGGTTTCGGGTAATTTCATTCAGAGACTACGCCATATTATTGCTACACATGGTGGATATGTGGAAAATATCGTACTATAGAGTTTCCCAGACCGCAGCGCCATCTGTTGTTGAAAATTGTAACTACTGTAATTTCGAAAGTTTGTCTGCCTGAAAATGTACTGTTGTCCCAAGCATATTGCAACAAACGGTGTATTTCTATCGCTGCTCGTTTAGTTTTTATTGCCGTTTCAAATATACCGGTCATTTTTGAAACACCCTGTAACTTCTCCATACTCTTCAGTCAGTTCCATCAGAAACTGTTGAAAGTGACTGTGTAATAATGTGTGACTTCAAAAAATTTACTATTCGTGTCACGAATTTCATCACTTGCTCCAAGCCTACAAATTCTGCACAAAGTGCTTCTTGATGTAGAAAACAATGAATCCTGTACAAATCATCTGTTGATTACTGTCATTTTTTGCTTTTTCATCAAGTAAATCTTTAAATTCATTTGCAATGGTGTTGAAATGCCCCTATGTAGTAAATCTAGGGTACCCGCTGATTCTGCAATTGCATAATAGATAGAGACTTCTTGTTGTTCTCTTCGACAAATAACCGATTCCTGTTTAGTCTTAAGAGGCTTGCGGCTATGTCACTAGACTGCCTCTCTTTGTGCAAATAACCACTCAACCTACGCACTCCCTTTATACCACGAGCAAATAGCTAAGGTTAAACAGTGCTGCCACTACAGTTCTGCTGAACTGAGGGAAATCATACTGCTCATAAAATGCCACATCAAATTCCAGAAGAAACAGTGTCACACCGCACTGATAAATGAAATGGACAGGCTGAGGCCTGGACCATGCATGTGCAGCACACTGTGCAACAGTGAAGTTTTGCATGCCATGGCTGACCCTGTCCTACAAGGAGAAAAGATAAAATTACCTCATTTCATGAGTGACTAGAAGTATGTCACAGGAGAGCAGTTGATCTTATTGTTTCACTTCCAATCAATTTCTCATCACCTCCAGGTTGCTTCATCTGCCACATTACAATGGGGATTTTGATTTGCTTAGTACTTGACGGTGACACTTTAGCATATTTCACATTTTTTCTTTTTTATTCTCAGTTACCGAGACTGGATGTCTTGAATGTCAAGATTAGTCTATCTGCTGTTTGCATTCCCTATAATCTGATATTTACCCAAAAAATGTAAACACGAGTTTAAAATATGCAATATTGTACACAACTTGCAATTTTCTCCTTGCTATATGCAAATAACTTTAAAATTATACTGATCCTATCAACTGAGGTAGCTAACCTTCATGTCAACTATACTGCAGTCCAATGTGAACCATTAGTCAGACTGTTTGTAGTAGACTGTTCCAATGTTGACCCACAGAGTAGGGTCATTGGGGAGTGCCCATCTGTGTGCTCACAGGCATGTGCGGCTGGTACAGGCAAACCACCAGGTAGCACTATTGCACGTATTCTGCACACATGCGAACCACTTAGCCACCCCAGCCCCAGGCACAAGGCAAGAGCAGTATGCTACACCCCAGCTGCATAACTGCCCAAACTGTCTACCACAGCCCATGGGCATCATGCTGTCTGCAGGCAAACACTCAAGTTGGAACAGCCTAATTTATGTGTCTGATACCCTTGGGCTATAGATGAATAGATTTCTGCTGGTGAGTGAGAGAGTATATCAAATGCAAGAGACAGTGAGTTTGATTTAGCACTAGAATCATGTTTCATGCTGAGAATCTGCCAAAAAATTGTTGGATGTGGTTCACTAACTTCTACACAAATGCTAGGAATGGTGCATGTCGTATAAGACCAAACTGCAAGTGTAACTGCCTCATACAGCATTGCACTCAACACAAATTAATAAGGGCAAGCTGATGTCAGAAGTGCCTCAATGGGAGAAATTAGGGAACAGTAATGTCTTCTACAATATTTTGGATATTGTTTCAGTCTTAATTATACAGCTTTTATTTATCAGTTTAACCTTATCTTCAATGCATGGCCTGATAGATGCTTACACAGCTGGGGCATATAGAATAAGACTACAAGATAAATTTGACAATATTTTACTACCGCATAAGATGATTCACATTGGGTCCTAAATTTTCATAATAGGGTTCAGCCAACCCATTTGACCCACAATGCCTTTTGTTCATGGAAAAAGCTGTTGGTTGGTTGGTGCCATATCACCTAGAAAGGGATGTTCACTGTATTATCACAAAATTTATTCCTTCAGGTGGAGGCATCTTAATCCATGATGTACGTAGTGAAATACAAATTGTGCATGAAGAAACAGTAACATACTGCATTTTTCAACCAAACAACCTTATGTAGCCATATTATTATTTATGAGAGATGGTTACATTTGTCACACTGTAGTTAAGGCATCAGTCTCATGTATGCCATCACCAAGGATGACGACAACTACAAAAATTCTAACAATCAATTCTAGTGAAGGTTGCTGAAATTACCGCATTAACACTGAGGACTGATCCCATGCAGAGCAATAAATTAGGGCTGAGCATCTCACTGATGATGGCATTAGAAGGATGCAAAGTCGGATTGGGAAAGGATGAGGTAAGAAAATTGGTTAAGGCTTTTTGAAAGGAAAATCCCTGCAATTACCTTTAGAGATTTATGTAAACAATGGGAAACTGGATGGTAGGACAAGATCTGAACCATGGTCCTTCCAAATGAGTCCAGTGTCTTACCACTGTGCAATGTCACTCAGCATCTATAGACTGATACAAATGCTGAGATGTATGTTCTTCATATAATCATCATGAATTAATTATTATACCCTATAATTTGTCAGACATTGGGACAGATCCATTGCTGATTGGCATGATCTATGTCACTTAGGTCAATGTACCCCATGTCTCCTTCATTTGTTGAGAGAGCACAAAAGTTTGAAACAATTTAATGACTGTGTTTCAGAGAGAAAAATTTCAGAATGCAACAGTATGAAGAAGATTCGTATTCTGGTAAACTATAGTATGATAAAAATCATTAATTCTTATTATTACTGTAGTAGTAGTAGTTGCTCGTGACAAATTCTGTAATACTCTAGCTCACCTGAATTACTTCACACTCTTATTTATTTATTTTATTTTTTATTTATTGTTCCGTGGGACCAAATTAAGGAGAAGTCTCCATGGTCATGGAACGAGTCAATACATGAAATTTTAGCACGATAGTAGAAACAGATAAAATGAAATATAAGTAACATATTCAGGCGACAATTCGTTAGTTTAAATAAAGAAAATCAACAATGTAACACTGGAATTTGCTTAATTTTTCAGCTCTTCCAGGAGCTCCTCGACAATACAAGGATCGAGCCATGAGGAAACTCTTCAGTTTAGACTTAAAAGTGTTTGGGCTGCTGCTAAGATTTTTAAGTTTTTGTGGTAGCTTATTGAAAATGGATGCAGCAGAATACTGCACTCCTTTCTGCACAAGAGTCAAGGAAGTGCATTCCACATGCAGATTTGATTTCTGCCTAGTACTAACTGAGTGAAAGCTGCTAACTCTTGGGAATAGGCTAATATTGCTAACAACAAACGACATTAAAGAAAATATATACTGTGAGGGCAATGTCAGAATTCCCAGACTATTGAATAGGGGTCGACAAGAGGTTCTCGAACTTACACCACACACAGCTCGAACAGCCCGTTTTTGAGGCAAAAATACCGTTTTTTAATCAGAAGAATTACCCCACAAAATAATACCATATGACATAAGCGTATGAAAATATGCGAAGTAGACTACTTTTCGTGTTGAACTGTCACTTATTTCAGATACTGTTCTAATGGTAAATAAAGCAGCATTTAGTTTCTGAACAAGATCCTGAATATGGGCTTTCCACTACTATCTATCCGAACGCCTAGGAACTTGAACTGTTCCATCTCGCTTATAATATGCCCATTCTGTCTGATCAAAATAACGGTTCTTGTTGAATTGCGAGTTAGAAACTGTAAAAACTGAGTCTTTCTGTGATTTAGCATCAAATTATTTTCCACAAGCCACGAACTTATTTCATGAACTACATTATTTGATACTGTTTCAATGTTACACAAAAGATCCTTCACTACCAAGCTGGTGTCATCAGCAAACAGAAAGATTTTTGAATCACCTGTAATACTAGAAGGCATATCATTTATATAAATAAGAAACAGCAGTGGCCCAGCACCGACCCTTGGGGAACGCCCCACTGGGACTGAACATCACTACCACTCTCAATATTGCGGAGAATTACCTTCTGCTTTCTGTTCTTAAAGTAAGAGGCGAACCAATTGAAAGCTACTCCCCTTGCTCCATAATGGTCCAACTTCTACAGTAATATTTTGTGGTCAACATAGTCAAAAGCCTTCGTTAAATCAAAGAAAACACCTAGCGTTCGCAACCTTTAATTTAATCCGTCCAAAACCTAGAGAAAAGAGAATATGGCATTTTCAGTTGTTAAACCATTTCTAGAACAAAACTGTACATTTGACAGCAAATTATGTGAATTTAAATGCTCCAGTAACCTTGTATATACAACCCTCTCGATAACTTTAGCAAACACCGATGGCATAAAAAATAGGTCTATAATTGTCAACATTATCCCTGTCTCCCTTTTTATAAAGTGGCTTCACTACTGAGTACTTAAATCGGTCAGGAAACCGACCACTCCTAAAGGAAAAGTTACAGATATGTCTAAGTACTGGGCTAACATACAGAGAATATATGAAGCAACAGTTTGTTGTGAAAGCTTGAATTTTGTGTGTATGTCGACCTGCCAGCACTTTCATTTGGTAAGTCATATATATATTATAAGTCACATCATCTTTGTTTATATATATATAAAAAACAAAGATGATGTGACTTACCAAATGAAAGTGCTGGCAGGTCGACAGACACACAAACAAACACAAACATACACACAAAATTCAAGCTTTTGCAACAAACTGTTGCCTCATCAGGAAAGAGGGAAGGAGAGGGAAAGACGAAAGGATGTGGGTTTTAAGGGAGAGGGTAAGGAGTCATTCCAATCCCGGGAGCGGAAAGACTTACCTTAGGGGGAAAAAAAAGGGACGGGTATACACGCGCGCGCACACACGCGCGCGCACGCACGCACGCACGCACACACACACACACACACACACACACACACACACACACACACACACACAGCTTTGTGTGCGAGTGTATACCCGTCCTTTTTTTTCCCCCCTAAGGTAAGTCTTTCCGCTCCCGGGATTGGAATGACTCCTTACCCTCTCCCTTAAAACCCACATCCTTTCGTCTTTCCCTCTCCTTCCCTCTTTCCTGATGAGGCAACAGTTTGTTGCAAAAGCTTGAATTTTATGTGTATGTTTGTGTTTGTTTGTGTGTCTGTCGACCTGCCAGCACTTTCATTTGGTAAGTCACATCATCTTTGTTATATATATATTCCCAACTTCAGCCTGGTTTAACTGTTCTATTATTTCTCTTTGTGTTGCCTTCCTCTTGCTTGAACCTAATAATGAAACAACAATTGATCACACAGTCGCTGTTCACCTAACACATCCTCTCCAACACTGTTTTCTATGCCTACATGTCAACAGACTGAACTTTTTAAATAAATACAATTCATGCTGAAATAATCCAAATAGTTAAGAGTTTCACAGTACTTGATGTTTTTCAGTTTTTTGGCTGATTTTATGACAAAACATATACTTAGAAAAAGGCATATGCAAGGTCTGCTTACGAAAAACCAAAGGTAGCAACCAGGCTAATGCTTAAAATATGAACAGGTAGTAAATCTGTGTGTTTTTCTTTCTGCACAGTATCCACATGTCTCTCATGGGGAAAAAAGAATGAAAAACAACTGTTATACAGACAGTTTCATCTCTATTTTTGTTCACCATGAGCTGTAGTGAAACCATATTGCAAAATTATTGAATGTAATCATTTTGCATGTGGCTGTTAAGAATACACTGGTGTGCAAAACTTAAGAGACAAATGTACGAGGGCCGTTCAGAAAGTAACCTCCGGTTGATTTAGAAAAATACACCAAGTTAAATAAAAATATTTTAATATATACATCTTACAACTACATCTTTGCACTATTTTTCTACATAGTCTCCATAGCGATTGAGGCACTTATCGTATCTCTTCACAAGCTTTGAAATTCCTTCTGCATAAAAATCACCCGCTTGTGCCTGGAGCCAGCCTGTGACCGCATCTTTGAGCTCTTCGTCGTCATCAAACCGCTGTGACCCGAGCCATTTCTTCAAATGCATGAAGAGGTGATAATCACTTGGCGCCAGGTCTGGGCTGTAAGGTGGATGGTTGATAACGTCCCACTTGAAGGACTCAAGAAGGGCCGTTGTTCTGCGAGCAGAGTGAGGACGGGCGTTATCGTGCAAAAAAACGATACCGGAAGTCAGCATACCACGGCGTTTGTTCTGTATAGCTCGTCGTAACTTTTTTATTGTTTCACAGTACACATCTTGATTAATGGTCGTACCACGTTCCATGAATTCAACCAACAACACCCCTTTGGCATCCCAAAACACCGTTGCCATCAGTTTTCGGGCAGAAAAATCTTGCGAGGCTTTTCTTGGTTTGGTAGGCGAATTTGAATGTGCCCACATCTTTGATTGTTCTTTTGTCTCAGGGTTCATGTACTTAATCCAGGTTTCGTCACCGGTCACGATTCTGTTTAACAATGGTTCTCCTTCGTCCTCATAACATGACAGAAAGTCTAATGCAGAGGCCATTCTTTGAGTTTTGTGGTGGTCGGTAAGAATTTTGGGCACCCATCGTGCACAGAACTTACGGTAACCCAATCTTGCCGTCATTATCTCGTACAAGAGAGTCTTAGAAATCCGTGGAAAACCAGTAGATAACTCCGACATTGAGAAACGTCGATTTTCACGAACTTTTGCATCAACTGTCTGAACGAGTTCGTCAGTCACCAATGATGGTCTACCACTCCTCTCTTCATCATGAACGTTTTCTCGTCCACTTTTAAATAAACGTACCCATTCACGGACAACTCCTTCACTCATAACTCTTGGTCCGTACACGGCACAAAGCTCACGATGAATAGCTGCTGCAGAATATCCTTTGGCTGTAAAAAACCTTATGACAGCACGCACTTCACATTTGGCGGGATTTTCTATTGCAGCACACATTTCAAACTGCCACAAAAACTAAACTAGCGCAGGTACGACGTTCACTCAACCACGGCTTGATGCCGACTGACCTGTTGAGTGCGTGAACGCACAGATGGCGTCGCTACACCCCCACAACCCGCACTGTGACCAATCGGAGGTTACTTTCTGAACCGCCCTCGTAGCTTTCAAATGGTATGTCACTGCCAAGTAATATAGCTCAATGAAATTTGGACCATACGCAGAAGGAACTGCTACAGTATACCACGGGTGGAAACTGAATGAAATACACGATGAGATGAACAGAAACAACACTTTTATTCACAGACAACAATTACTCTGAAGTCACCACAACTTACAGGTGGGACAGTGTTCTTAAAATGGTGTGTGAAAACCATGGATAGCAATGCATGGTCTGCAATATGCTCCCAGCTGGCCACCATGTTGCAGTTCTTGTGGTAGGGCACTTCACTCCTCCACTGTTTGACAACTGTTCAATGGTCGTTGGTGCATATAGTGTCTACCCAACACATCCCACACATGCTCAATGGGAATTACCTCAGAGGAATGGGCATACCAGTCCATTTGCTGAATATCTTCTTGTTCGAAGACCACCTCCATCTGCATTGTTCAATGCAGTCATGCTTTGTCATCCATAAAAATGAAGTCAGGGCTGAATGAAACCATAAAATGGTTTACATGGGGAAGGAGTACAGTGTCACAATAATGTTGACGGGTGACTGTAGCATGTTCAAAGATTTGGAGGACAAGAGGCCTGTGAAAAATTATGCTCTCCACACCATAACAGTTAGACCTCCAAAACGATGATTTTCAACAATGTTCCTGGGAGCATTATGTATCCTTGGTGTATTACATATCCTCATATAGTGAGAGGTGGAAACACAAAATAAATTCAAGGAAAAAAATCCTGTAACAGAGGAGCAACAACTATATACAATTTATCAAATTTATTTGGTAAAGACCAAACAATCCAGTGGCAAAGCAGATAGGAAGAACAATCTGGTAGTATTCTGGCTGTAATATCTTTACTTGCCAGAATGCTTCAGACTGTTTTGTACCGTGGAACACACACGAAGTTGTTTACATACAAAATTATCTGGATTGATGATAAAAAGTCTTAAGTGACTCATTTTTCAGAGCTGAAAATTTCCGAGTGTTTGGGTGGTAAATTGTTAATGGTGAATTTTTCATATAGTGTCGACATTTAGCAGTGAATTTGAACAGTTCTGGTTTCAGCGGTTTATTTTACGTGCGCTACAATTCACCATGGCTCCATGGTAAAAGTGTGGAGTGAAACAAACTAAAGTGGGCTTTGTAAATGGTACCAACCAAGTTTTGCAATATGATACAACTAATGGTGATAAACTGTGCAAAATTATTGTAAATTCAGATAGATGTTAATATCAACTTAATGGTTGGACAAGCCCAACATACATTTATAATTGCAGTCAAAAGCTTTACAATGTTATCCACCTACAACTATGACACACTTTTGTTTAATGTGACTTTTACAAGCAGTGTAATCACAAATACCTGTTCTACCACAGTAGCAGACTTACAGAAATAAATGGAAGGTGGGGAGATTACAATGTAATGTCTGTTGATGATGTGGACATTAGAGATGGAGTACAAACTCGAATCTGAGAAGGATATCTGCCTGTCGTTTCCAAAGGAATCATCTCAGCATTATTCTTAAATGATTTAACGAAATCTGAGAAGACTTAGCAATCAATGGAATTTAACATATAAGTATACAGAAATTATGGCACAAGCAGACTACATTTACGTAAGTGACCAATTGTCTGCTTGAACCAAAGTTTGTAGTGGTAAATATTTTGTCAAATCATGTTGAAAACTTAAGGACAAGAAGGTTCTAATTTCAGCTTCCATGGATGAACAGTCAATTTACATGACTACTCCATCAATAGTTCTGCGTTAAATGGATTCCTGTGATTACAGAACAGGAAAGCAAAAATAGAAGCACACAGGAACACTACACAACTTCTCCTCATAAAAAAAAAAAAAACTTTGTGTACAAATCAGCTTCCTGAAGTTGGGTTACAAGGTGTCAGTGTAGTCAAGCACACATGTAATTTGTCTCCTCAGACACACACATACAATGTTTGATAAAAGGAAAAAGGGTTAATTTATTGGGAGCATTTAACCCAAATGACATAAATATAAAAATCTTTATTTCTCAGAAATTTATGAAATAAAAATACAGTAACAAATATACCACATACCTCAGATCTGTACACATTATAAATATTTTGTACATATCAACAAAATTGACATTATCTTGACGTAAGACTGCAGTGAATTATAATATATACACATGAATGCCTTTAATGTCCAATTATTCACTGCAGTCCAAACGGTGGAATTCTGTTGTCCATCAGCCAACGTTCCACTGAAAGAGGAAATGTAATTAATACCATTGAAACAAAAATGCAATCAGTATAATATTTCAGTGTTGCAAAGTATCTTCTGGTATTGTGAAAATTAATACTGCCCTATGAGACTTAAAAGGGAAAGGTAAATTAGCATTTAAACATCCCAACAACAAGGTCATTGCAAATATCACAAGCACAGACTAAACAAGAATGTGGGAAAAAAAATCAGTGTCCTTTTCAAAACAAGCAGTCTTCCCCCCCCCCCCCCCCCTCCAGTTGATTTATGAACCTAACGGAAAACTACAAAAAAAATGACTCGAGATGGGTTTTTCACCACATTACTCTTAAAAGAGTTAGAGGTCAGTACCCTAATACCAGTGTCACATCACACAGTGACTGACCGGGTGGCGGCTGTAAATCCTACTGTGTCCTGCTCTCTTCAAATATGAGGGCTGTTCAGAAAGTAACCTCCGGTTGACTTAAAAAAATACACCAAGTTAAATAAAAATATTTTAATATATACATCTTACAACTACATCTTTGCACTATTTTTCTACATAGTCTCCATAGCGATTGAGGCACTTATCGTATCTCTTCACAAGCTTTGAAATTCCTTCTGCATAAAAATCACCCGCTTGTGCCTGGAGCCAGCCTGTGACCGCATCTTTGAGCTCTTCGTCGTCATCATACCGCTGTGACCCGAGCCATTTCTTCAAATGCATGAAGAGGTGATAATCACTTGGCACCAGGTCTGGGCTGTAAGGTGGATGGTTGATAACGTCCCACTTGAAGGACTCAAGAAGGGCCGTTGTTCTGCGAGCAGAGTGAGGACGGGCGTTATCGTGCAAAAAAACGATACCGGAAGTCAGCAACTCCTTCACTCATAACTCTTGGTCCGTACACGGCACAAAGCTAATGATGAATAGCTGCTGCAGAATATCCTTTGGCTGTAAAAAACCTTATGACAGCACGCACTTCACATTTGGCGGGGTTTTCTATTGCAGCACACATTTCAAACTGCCACAAAAACTAAACTAGCACAGGTACGATGTTCACTCGACCACGGCTTGATGCCGACTGACCTGTTGAGTGCGTGAACGCACAGATGGCGTCGCTACTCCCCCCACAACCCGCACTGTGACCAATCGGAGGTTACTTTCTGAACCGCCCTCGTACAACGTATCCGTAAATGAATTACATATTCCAGCAGTCAGATAAGATACACATTATTTCTACACAGTGTGGCTGACAGGAAATGTACTT
This sequence comes from Schistocerca nitens, assembly GCF_023898315.1. Lineage (NCBI taxonomy): Eukaryota > Metazoa > Arthropoda > Insecta > Orthoptera > Acrididae > Schistocerca > Schistocerca nitens. The sequence goes on from NC_064616.1 coordinate 608,960,210, forward strand.
TAGCACACATAGAAGCTTGCACCAGTATCACGCACGTAGTGGCAATGCTACCATTACCGTGTATTTTGTTCACACACAGTGACAAATGTCAAGACAAATAAGAAAGGACACTGCAGCATCAAAATACAGATGAAAACAAATTAAAGCATTCCTTTATGATGGAAGAGAGAAAAAACACAGCACACAGGATTATGAGAAAAAATGGAAGATTAATTGGGTCACTGACAACAAATTAGAAGTTGGACCAGAGAATTTTAGAATTTCTGTATGTGTCACTATTACACCTGAACAATAATGACCAGGATATATGTAATAACAAGGGCAATAATGTAATAAGCATGTAAAATATGTAGATGTATAGTTTATGGGGGGGGGTTTCTATATACTAAACATGACATTAGCAAGAAAGATAATACAAATTAATATCACAAGGGGTAGGATTATTTCAACAGCTCACAAAATTCATGATCACACTACATAAATTATTATAGCAAGGAAAAAATAAAGGTGAACAGTAAATCATGAAAACAATGTAGTGGTTTGAACAAAAACTTGTTCTGTTATTGCAGTAGCTGTATCTGGAGTACACAGTATAGAAAACCTCAAAACTATTTAACTACCAGAGGGTGCAATATGTGCACTACACACAGAAGGCCATGAACAACAGCACACACAAATAATACATGAAACATGTTCTTGGAAAATATCAATGAGCAGAATGAGTTTCATAGATAAGCTACTTAACATCCCATGGCAGAATATACAGAGTAACAAATGGCTTCTTTGGCACATGCACTACACAATTGCTTGGAGACACTAGGTGGTTGTAATGTACTCTGGTAGGTTCTTTCACTGCTCATGTGCCAAATTTGACGGAACAGTAAAATTATACTTTTGATGTGCCAACTAACTGAAATAAGGCCCTGCATTGTTTAACTGAATCTACTGTTCAGAGGATGCACAAAAACTGTTGGCCTTTACTGTTGCTGTTGCTGTCATCATCGGCTTCTTCTTTTTCATTCTTCCAGCATGAAACTTATTATCCATTGATGTCACACAATGAACATCGTGAGTGGAAGGTCGCACAAGGTCAATTACATTTACGGTATTCGAAACCCCACATATTTTCTACCATGCAACTTCAATGCTCGCAGCTCATGGCAACAGGGGGAGGGACTGGAGATATCCAATGGTAGACAGCATTAGGCTACAGAGTGTCGCTGAACTGCTTAGTCGACATGTAGCTCACAACAGCGCTAGAGTGTTAGTGGTATCGATACAAAGCAACAATGATAATCAAAGCAAACATTGCATTATACCTACAACAACAGTTGCTGAAGCTGAAATTTCGTCAGAAAGGGACCCTTGGAGTCTCGCAGAGTCAGAAAGAAGTGACAGATGAGATATTAGTGTTTCTGCAAGATCAGTCAGTGGAATGTGTGGTGTTGTGTATGCTCAACTGTGCAACCGATGTACATGAGTGTAATGATCATCATACATGCTTAACAAGTGAGAGCAATATTGAAACAGGTGTTGAGTCATTTAGTTCCTCATCCTCGTTCAACAGGGAGCCATAAACCCAGTCTCTAACAAAACATAGCCAAGCACAATCATTATACAAGGAGCTGGTACTAAACACAATTATGTACATGGAAATCATTCACAGCATAGCAAAACTAACTTTCATGAACAGATTTCAAGCAAGTCCACAACAATATGACCGTGTTTCGAGTAATAAAAACTATGGTTATTCAACAGAGGTCAAGGCATACTTATTATAGAAACTACTGTTTCTGCGTTTAAAGGATGCCTGTACAATTTACAGGATGTGCATGATAGTGACCTACTACGTTATGCACATCAAATTGTGTGCGACATACATTACGGTGATTCCAATGGCAGCAGTGGACGGTTGCATTACTTCAAACAGTGCTACAGAGTTGGAAGATGTACGATAACAAAATTTCAAACAAAGCATCAACTTTGCAATGTATGGCAAACTACAGAATCGCACCAGCAATTTGTAGATGACAAACTTATCGTTCAGTAAGGCATTTGTTTTCAACTCCGACCAATTGGGATTTGACGAGGTAATACATATGAAAGGAACCCTGGAAATCAGAGATACCAAGAGAGTTGTATGGAGATTAACTAACATAAATGTCTTAATGCACTCACATACAATTATACCGACTTAATTGGATGGTAAATTCACTGGAAAATCATTTATTGTGCTGCAAGGAATTGGAAGTGCTCTGCCCCTGCAATTCTCTCTTGTGTGTGGTCTTCCAAGGGCAGTGGGAAATATTTATGTCACAACAAGCAATAGTGGGTTGGGGTTGTTTTGGGGGAGGAGACCAGACAGTGAGGTCATCGGTGACATCGGATTAGGGAAGGACGGGGAAGGAAGTCGGCCGTGACCTTTCAAAGGAACCATCCCGGCATTTGCCTGGAGCAATTTAGGGAAATCACAGAAAACCTAAATCAGGATGGCCGGACACGGGATTGAACAGTCTTCCTCCCAAATGAGAGTCCAGTGTGCCAATCACTGCGCCACCTCGTTCGGTGCAACAGTGGGAAAATGGGTGTATGAACTACAATTATGGTATGAGCATTGCTTTTGGCCAACAGCTGATCAACATAACTTGCTTCTACTTGGTCTGCATATAAAAATCACACTCTTTTAGAGCAAACTATCCTCCTGAAAATTGTGTGACATTGCAATTCATACAACCCAGAATCACTGCACAAATTTAGCCTCTGGATGTTTGTTTTTTCTATGCCTATAAAACCTATGATCACACTATATGCAGCTATGCCTTAAAGGACAGCCAGTTGCACGGTACCCTCTACAGCAGACTTTTTGCATTCAGTTGTGTACCACACATTCGATCATTTCTCATCATCATATGCATCTATATGCATTCTGTAAGAGTTGATACCTAGCTGAATGTCCTGCATGGCTTGTAGCTGCAAAGAAATTCGCCTTCGGTCTTGATGGTGGAAACCTTTGTGATCACCATGGTATGCCATTTTTCATGGTGCAATTTAATGGTTTGTTTTGAAGAATCCTTGAATGCTGACAGTATCTATTTTGTGATCTATACATCTCCTGGACACTGATTTTCTGTTGCCCTCATGATGCACTTGGTGTGTCATTAGCAGCTAATATTGTTCCTGTTGTAATTGTGAACACAACACTTTCAAATAATCCTTACTAAAATTGAACTTGTGATTTACACTCAAGGAGTTCCTTGTCAGAATGTGCTCTATCAACTGTTTCCTCCTTTTATCGAGCTGTTCCACAAATTCCTTTTCTTCCCATTTCTATTCAGTACCTTCTTGTTAGAATAGTTTAGGTTACATTAATACTCGTTCCATAGATCTTGAACATAACAGTTTAACAAAAGTTTCTTTGTATGTGATAATTCAACATGGTTTCGGTTTTTCTTAATAATTATCTGATTACTGATCTATATCTAACAATTCATCTTTTGACTAGAAGGAGCTGCTGTTTAGAAATTCCTTCAATTTGTGTTTAAATGCTGGGTGGCTATCCGTCACACTTTGGTGCTGTTCGTAAGTGACCAAAGACTTTTGTGGCAGCAGAATTCATTCCTTTCTGTGACAAGTTAGATTTAACCCAGAGGGGATGCATTATTAGTAACAAATTTCATGAAGCTACTGTGAATATCCCTAGTTCCTTAAAGTCTGCAAGTGGGCTCAAGCTGTTATTCTGATTACTTGTTTCTGTGCAATGGATCTTTGTTTCCTTGATGATGAATTACCACAGAGTATAATGCCACACAAAAGCACTGAATGAAAATGGCCTAGTAAACTAATTTACTAATACATTAATCACAAAAATTAGCAATAGCCCCAACAGCAGAAGTAGCTGAACTCCAAACTTTCAGGATATCATCAATGTGTTTCTTCCAATATAATCTCTCATCAATGCACATACCCAAGAATTTTGCATATTCTGTCTTAGCTACACTCTTCTGTTCAAACTTGATATTTATTAATTGTATTCTGTCATTTACTGTACAAATCTGAATACACTGTGTTTTATTAAAATTTAATGTGAGTTCATTTGCAGAGAACCAATAAATAATTTTCTGAACAATATTATTTAAAATTGCCTCAGTTAATTCTTGTTGGTGGGTGTGATTACTATAATTGTATCATCAGCAAAAAAACGTGGGACCTCATCCTTGATACCTTCTGAGTCTGAGGAATCAGTCGATTTTTCCCCATTATGTGAACTGTTTATTTCAACGTTCCACACTATTTCAGTTAAATATGGATTACATCATTTGTGCACTGTCCCACTCATACCACAATACTTAAGCTTATCTAAGAGAATTCTGTGATTTATACACGCAAAAGTCTTTAAAGAGACCACAAAAAATCTCAATGGGTGATGTTACGTTATTTAGAGCATTTAATATTTGATCAGTGATAGCTTATGTAGAATTTTCTGTTGAAAAGTCTTTCTGAAAACCAATCTGGCATTTTGTTGGTACTTTATTTTTACAAATACATGAAGCTACCCTTGAATTCATTACTTTTTCAAGAATTTTGGTTAAAGCTATCAGAAGAGAGGTTGGGCAGTAGTTGCTGTCATCAAACCTAATCGCCTTTTTATGTGTTGGTTTAACGATAGTATATTTCAGTCTATCAGAAAAAATGCCATGTTTCAGTGAGCTATTAAGTGGTTGAGGATTCTGCTTATCTGTTGGCAACAAGATTGTAGTATCTGATGGAAATGCCATCAATTCCATGCCAGATTTTAGTTTTGAGTGAGTTTATTATTTTCCTGATTTCAAAATGACGGGTGGGTAGAATTTCAGTTTTATCAAATTTCATAGGTACTGCCTCTTCCGTATATGACTTTTGCCTTTTCTAATGAACATCTTGATCCTATTTTCTCCAAAACATCTAAAAAGTGATTATTAACAATATTTCTAACTACTAATTTTTTGTTAATAACCTTTTTATTCAGTTTGATGATAATTCAGTCTTCCTGTACACTCTGGTTGCCCTGTTTCTCTTTCAACAATATTCCAAATTGTTTCACTTTTATCATCAGATGTGCTACGCTCAGACATAATAAACATGCTTCTGGACTTTTTAATAACTTCCATTAATACAGTACAGTAGTTTTTATAATATTTGACTGTTTCCAGGTCATCACTCTTTCTTGCTATAAAATATGTTTCCCTTTTCCAGTGAAAGATATTTTTATCCTCTTAGTAAGCCACTGTTTTTTTTTTTACATGGTTCTTTTATAATTACATTTCACTCTTTCCTTAGAGAAACTATTTTCAAATATGTTTGTGAGTATATCATGTGTTTGTGAAGTCTTATGGGACTTAACTGCTAAGGTCATCAGTCCCTAAGCTTACACACTACATAACCTAAATTATCCTAAGGACAAACACACACACACCCATGCCCGAGGGAGGACTCGAACCTCCACCGGGACCAGCCACACAGTCCATGACTGCAGCGCCTTAGACCGCTCGGCTAATCCTTCGTGGCAGTATATCATGAAATAAGTTATATTTTAAATTAGCGCCAGGTACCAAGTAAACCTCATTCTAATCTACCTGCTGCAAGCTTTCCCTAAAATATGCATTTGTTAAATCGTTAACTGAAAACACCATTCGGAGGACTTTTTTGCTTTATTGTATGAAGCTATGTCATACTTTAACTAGCTGTGCATCATGATTAGAAACACCATTCTTACCACCATGAAATGAGCGCATTTTCCTTATTTGAATGTAGTTGCACTTACTGGTGTCTGATGCTGATGAAACTTGGCAGACATGTTTTTATGATATTCTAATATTCTTGAAGGATGTGACATCTCTCTTAACACACACCTTCATGTAACAGTTCTTCACAAAACTGGCAGTAATATTTTGTTTCACTTCTTCTACAATGCACTGCGCAAACTCTGCAGGGCTGTACTGGACATTCCTCTTTTCCACTTCCCATGACAATCAATCAGGTGGATCCTTATTAGGTGCTCATTCTGTAGACCAGACTGCTTCAGTTTCCTCCACAATTGCTGCGCCACCTTGTTGATCACTTGTCCAGGCTCTTGCAGCTTCTTTTAGGAACATTTTATACTTTTTTGTATATGTGGATTTAAGTTTCTGTACATCTTGTAAAGCAAAATTCATTAGAAACAAAACTACTTTGTCAATTTATTGGTTTTTCTCATTATTCCACAATATGAAAGATATTGATCAGCTCTGTCCACGCCTTTCATAAATTTACTGTATGTCACAATACATTTTAGGTTCTGTATAATTTCCCCTTGTGTTTTTTTACCTGTCACAACCATGGACTCATCATGAACTGTTATTCTTCTCACCTCCCTTTTGTCTTTCCATACCTGCAGCAAAATGTCACCTTGTCTTCAAAAGGTAGTGTCACCTTTCTTTAGAGGTTTGGCTTTTGTTTGTAGACACTGAGCGAGACCTCTATTGATTCATGTTGTACCACGAAGTATTGTTTCCCTTTCTAGAAGTGCTTTGACAACAGCTGTACTATTGTCACAATTGTGTTGATAAATGTAGTGCCATATTCCAAACTGGGGTGAAAGTACAGACAGAATAGTGTCTTGAAGCTTTTTTTCTTCCCTAGTGTATATTTGTAGATCAGAGATATACCCACTTACACTTTCACAAACCATACAAACATGCAAACTCCAGGATTACATGTCTGGAAATCAAGATGTCCCCCTCTCCATGGTATCATTGCTTCATGAAGTGAAAGCTCCTGTTCAGATTTGTATATGGTCTGAAATTCATCTAGGAGGTACTTTAGCACAGGTTCGTATCTGCTGAAATTGATATCTGCTCATTAGCTTGCCAAAAATCTGTTGACCAATAGTCCATCAAATAATCATGCCCAGAAATTTTTTCAGTTCAGAAGCAGTGATTTTACAAATTTGGGAGACCTGGGAGATTCTTTATAGAGGTTTTTGCTTTGTTTGTAATAAAAGTTAGTTTGTGTCGCCATCTGATCAAACAAGTCATCCTCAAGAAATAATTCCACAGTGCTTATAATGCTATTGATAAAACTCAGAAGCGTTTTTCACATCTGGAATTGCTCTAAATGTTTCTAAAATAATGATCTTGACCTCCTTCAGCCAACTTTCACTGTCAAAAGCTTAGTCATCTAAATTGTTCACAATTATCTCACTTGGCTGATTATAGCCATGTTGTTTTCTTTTTCACTTCCACTACCAGTATCAGTAGCATCATCTCAATCACTTGGAACATCAGAACAATTGTCTACAAACAGTTCAGCAAACATCTCCCTCTCTGTCAACTGTTTCCACACCATACTGCACAAGGCAATAACTAAAGTACCGACTATTTTGCAATACTGATTGTTGGCAGTATAACGAAACATAAAAATATGTTCATACTGTTGTTCACTGCACTGAGCCCTCAAATTCGTATATAACCTTTTGTTAAATTGAAATTGTTACTGGCATGAGCAACAGGTCTCAGAAAATGTGTGGAATGAAAAACGTAAATTTATGTGAGCCATACACAATGTGTTAACAGGATAAATGTTTATTTGCTTAAATTTATCTTGGCCTATGAAAATAATTGCTATCAGTGAGATGCTTTCCTATACTACCCAAGTAGGTACATCAACAACTGATGAACTGGAAGAACCGATAATACTTAAAGGTCATTCTTCCTATCAGACTCTTTCAAAAATCTACACTGAAATTCCCACAAATAATAATTTGCTTCCCGCTATCCGACAGATAGCAGAACAAAGAATCCAAGTTTTTTTAGTAACAGCTGAAAATTTCCCAATGGGGACCTATATGCGGTTACAATTACAGAAGTACCCCAACTTATTTTAAGCTCACAGGAACATGGTTCTATACTTTGCTCTTCGCAAAACATTTTAGATTCTAAATTTTTCACACTATGATGTCTCTACTTAAATGTGCTGAAAGGTTATATCTGCTTACATATTCTTTTATCAAATCTACGACTATATTATGTACAGACAGGCACAGCACTTCTATTATACCCTGAGTCTCCAAATCTTCCAAACAAGAAGCTCATCTAGTTTGTTTTTAACCTACTGATATTCTGATGCAATATAGTAACAATATTTTCAACTGTACTTTTATGAGAATCTTGTGATATTTTGAAATTTGTATGGTTCAATGCATAACATATTTTTACTGGGTCACTCTCAATATTGTGACCTTAGTCCCTATCACCTAACTTTTCCAGCAAAATCTGGCCCACACATCTTCCACAACTACTTCCTAGCAACAAAACTCTCCTACTTCCTACTTTTTTTTTTAACTGCTGGTTTCCTGATCGAAGTTTGTTGGGTATTAACTACACTTACATCTACTTGAGCCTCTCCCTTGCTTAACTGAGGTAGCAAAGCAAATCGATTTTTTGTGCCAATGATGAAACAAATAATGTTCTCTTTCTGTGGCCCGTGTGTTCCTTACTACCATTTCCCACTTATCTTTACCCATCTCCCTCTTAGCCTCATCAATTCGTTCCTAGCACTATCCAGCTCAGCCTTAAGGGCTATGATCTCTCCTTGTTTAGGTATTTTCCTGTCTCTTGAACATACTTTGCAATACCATAGAAAAGTCTTATTTACTTCCTCAATTCCCATGCCACTACATCTCCCCCCTGCCCCCCTGTCCCACCCAGTGAAACAATCTGTCACAACAGCTGTACAGAACCCCAGAACTAATTTTCCTCTGGCAGCTCAAAACACTTTGCACTCATGGTTGTTCACAAATTTATTCACTAAATTTAGCTAAATAATTACTACTACAATATTCTATTAACTACAGATCACATTAGGCTTTTAAGTTATGTAGGACACTAACATATGTATGTACTATTAATATAGTAATGTAACACACAAAATTATGATAAATTGCTTAACTTGTACACCCAAAAAATAGGGTCTAAAATTGTATAATCACAATATGGACTTCATGCATTTTAAAAGAAAAAAAATACAGAACATCAAATCTTTAATTCTCCAATTAGATAAGGCTCTGCTACATATATGTGAAATGAAAACAAACTAAATTCTGCAAGTAACAGTTATACAGACTCGTTCAGCTTGTGTAACATGCAAAAACTAATCCTTAAGAAATTTTTTCTTTTCTTGAAAAACATGTTTGAAATAATGAAATCTTCAATAGTTAAGTTGGAACAGGTGCTAATTAACTTCCTTACAATATAATCTTAAATTAATTAACAGCTATTAATAGTTAATGACTTATCTTTATGAGCTCAATATTCCAGTCTCTGCCATTTGGGTCAGGGCTGCCCACCTTACATGAGCTACTGTCTAATCTTTAGCATTCTTCTGTAGCACCACATTTCAAAAGCTTGTATTCTCTTCCTGTCTGACCTGTTCACCATCTACATTTCACTTCTGTACAAGGCTGCACTCTAGACAAATACCTTCATAAAAGACTTCCTAAGACCTAAATCTTTATTTGATGTTAACAAATGTCTGTTATTTAGAAATGCTTTTCTTGCCATTATCAGCCTCCATTTTATTTTCTCCCTTTCTAAGCTATCATCATCAGTTAGTTTACTGCCCGAATAGTGAAAGTCATCTACTACTTCTAATGTCTCATTTCCTAATATATGGAGGCTGCCCAGAAAGTAATACAAAGCATTTTTTCCAACAGTTCTATATTGAACATAATGAGAATTACACACACAAAAGAATGGTGTTTTATCTACACACCCTATTTTTCTATGTAATCTCCACCCCATCATTTGGCCTTCCCCCAGTGCGAAACAAGGACATGTATGCCCTGTACGTACCAATCCTCGTCCTGGTAGTGAAGCCAGTGCTTCACAATCTGAATCACCACCTCATCGTCCTCAAAATGTCTTCCATGAATGGCATCCTTTAATGGCCCAAACAAGTGGAAGCCCGAAGTGGGTAGGTCAGGGCTGTCAAGTGTGACAGTCGTGGATGATCTCCCTGAGCACCGCAAATTGTGGAACTCTACCGAATCATCTTTTGATGACCTCACCCTCCCTGGTCAGGGACTAACTGCACTTCTGTCAACAGCAGATACTCCATAGACTTTGCACAAGCTTCTGTGAATATTCCCACAGTTTCTTTCTCTGCAGTGAGAAATTCAATGATGACAAGTTGTTTGTAATGTACATCACCTACACACACCATTTTGAAACTGTCCTGCAGCTACACTATCTGTCGGATGTGATGGAAACTTAGCACGCTCACTCAGATTTCAAATAATACATATGTAACATTTTGCATTTGTAGTATTGTTTTTTACTGAGAAAAAAAAAAGTGGTGAATTACTTTCAGGGCAACCCTTGTAATTCCCTCAATGTTCCCTAATTTAGCACACACCTATGTTCTATTATCCTTGTTCTGCTTTGTTGATGTTCATCTTATATCTTACTTTCAAGACTCTTACCAATTCTGTTCAATTGCTCTTTGAAGTCCTTTGCTGCTCTGGCACAATTACAATGTCATCCCTAACCTCCAAGTTTTTTGTTTCTTCTCCCTGAACTGTAATTCTTTCTGCAAATTTTTCTTTGGTTTCCTTTACTGCTTGCTCAATGCACACATTGAAAAACATTGTTGATAGGCTACAACCATGTCTCACTCACTTCTCAACCAGTGTCACCCTTTCATGCACCTCTACTCTTACAACTGCCATCTGGCTTCTGCAGAAGTTGTAAATAACCTGTTGCTTCCTGTATTTTACTCCTGCTACCTTTAGAATTTCAAAAAGAGTATTCCATTCATCTTATATCAAGTCAAAAGCTTTCTCTAAGTCTACAATTGCTATGAATGCAGGTTTGTCTTTCCTTAACCTATGTTATAAGACAGGGCCATTCATGGTACCATTTTACGGAGCAGCATGATTCTGTTCTTTGCTCTGGCTCTATCAGTACACTGCAAGTGGGAGCACAGAGGACTTGACTGTTCCTTTGGCAGTGGCAGCCAAGTGGCATTGTGCAAAGCTGGCTTATTATTCTTTTGTGGAGTACTGTGGTGTTGTAAACAGAAGACAGCATTTGGAATTATTTAGTCACAAGTAAATCAATACTCTGGTGAGCAATTGGGGATATGCTTACTAAAGGAACTGTAAAAAGATACAGCAATTCTGACTAAACATTTTGAACATTTAATGAAGACACTAATTACTATAGTCTTAATGCCAAACAGATTGCCAGTAAATAAAGAAGGGCAAAATGAATGTAATTACATACTAAGTACAACATTTAATGGATGGTGGCAAACTGTAAGGCAAAACTAGGAAACTGAATAGCAAAAGAAAATACAGAAAATTAATCCACCTCAGTTTTCTATTGCTGATTTCTGCATTTATTTAGGTTTTTTTGTGTATGAGCTTCAATGCTGGGACTGACTGATTCAGCACAGTTCAGCCTCAAAAGACATTTCAGATGATAATCTGATATGGAACAGCTCAGTCATGTTTTACACAGTTTCATTAGTGAAAAGAACTTTTCACAATTGTGCATTGATCTGAACAGACTAAGCAACTATGCTGTATGTCTATGAAGTTTCGGGTAATGCTTCTGTGACAAAGGTTTGTAAAAGTCACTTGAAGTCCACAAAGTATGGAGTATCAAAGGTTCCTAAATCTGTTTACAAGTCCGAAATACCAGTTAATCTTGTTTCAAATAAAGTACATAATTTTCTTAAAAGATCTGCATACTCTTCAAAATCTGCAGTAATGGTAACATTTGTTAATGCTGACCATTTCGGACAGTAACAGATGTTTCCTCCAGCTGCCAGCTGCCTTGCCCAGAATAGTAGTTTCATCTTGAATGCCTTTATTTCGGCACAGAAATGGACAATGAGAATATCCTTCCCTTGAAGCAACAAACACAAGTCACGAAGACGCACTTTCTCCCTTCTTTTCCATGAACAACAATATTTATTGGTGCCATTCCATGAAGCATTCCAGAACTTTAGCACGACTGTGCCAGCAAACCTAACAGTGATGGGGTAAATCTCCATATTCACAGTCAACATCATACAGAAATGCTTTGAACAAGAGATTATTGAATCCTTTTGCTTCAAGAGACTTAGTGATTTTCACAACCAAGCTCATTAGATTATTCAGTTTTATGCTTTTGCAATACAAATGTTGTTGATGAATCAAGCAATGTATAGGGATAACCAGAAGATCATGAATCCTGATTTTTCTCTGGAAGCAGCCTTCTAAACCACTGCTTTTGCCAGTCATAGCTGGAGCACCGTCTGTTGATACGGAAGTTAGTAATTCCCACAGCAGACCAAACTCCTACACAATCTTTTCAAGTGCATCGGACATGTCTTTATCTGTTGTTGTGTCCTTCAATGGGGTAAGATCTAACATCTCCTCATGACCTTCCTGCATTTTGTTTACGGTCCTGATGAAAATTACCACCTACGCTGTGTCTGACAAGTTAAGAGAGTCATAAGAAAGCAACACTGTCATTAATATTCATTTTCAGGTGAGCCTCCACATCATCTGCTAATTCTTCAATTTGGCCTGTATTAAAGTGCCTCACTATTACAAAGCATTCTTAATAAATTCACCTTCAGCAAATGGCTTCAAGTTCACAGCTATCTGATGAGAAATTCTGTAGCTTATTTTCACAGAAGAGCCTCTTCCAGGAAGATCAACACCCTACAAATAATATAAAATATTTTTATCAAATAATATCAGTAGCATGAGCTCTCCAAACTGGCATGGTGATTGTTGAAACAAAGCAATTTTGTTTTATTTCTTCCACTGTCACCATATTACAAAATAAAGTTATTAAGAGGTGACTTACTTTGTATGAAAAACTGGCTTTCAGTACAAGGATTATTGTGTTTCGTTTGTTGTTGATATATTTGTCATATCTGCCACATGATGTACTGCATAATGACATCAAACTGAATTTCCTGATGTGGTTTAATACTGTGTGACACACTATACATTTTACACAGCCATCATATCCAGTAAAAAGATATAGATCCTCTCATGCAAGATTAAAAGAAGGTGGTTCTGAGGGCCTGCTGTTTGGAGCTGCTTCCTGCTTCTGCCACATCTAATTGTGCTGACAGCTGGAACTGGCGGCCAACGTGGCTCACACTCTTTCAGTTGCTCTTGCCTGTTGCTCTGTTTATTTCCAGATGCTCCATGGTCCTGACCAGCACTGCTGAATGGTCTTGTTCTAAGCGATGTTTTAGGATCAGTATTGCCTCATGTGTTCCTACATTTCTCTGAAGTCCACACTCATCTCCCCAAGGTAGGCTTCTACCAATTTCTCCTTTTTCTGGAAATAATTCATGTCAATATTTTTCAATTACGACTTATTAGACTCATAGTTCAGTGATATCCACACCTGTCTGCAACTGCTTTCTTTGAAATTGGTATTATTACATTCTTCTTGAAGCATGAGATTATTTCACCTATCTCACACATCTTGCACACCAGATGGAAAAGTTTTGTCATGGCTGGCTCTCCCAATCAGTAGTTCTAACAGAATGTTGTCTACTCCAGGGGCCTTGTTTCCAGTCAGATCTTTGAGTGTTCTATCAAATTCTTCTTGCAGTGTCATGTTTCCCATCTTGCCTTCATGTACGTCATCTCCCCTATCAATAATAGTGCCTCCTAGTTCATTCCCCTTGCACAGCCTCTCTATACACTCCCACCCCTGAGCTTTCTCTTGTTTGAACTTTATAATTCATACAGCTGCTTCTATTCTCCCCAAAGAATGCTTTAATTTTTCTATAGGCTGTGTCTAACGTTCCACTACTTGTATATGCTTATATAGCCTTGCATCTGTCCTCTAAGCCATTTCTGCTTAACCATTCTGTACTTACAGTCAATCTCATTTCTGGGAAATCTATATTCCTTTTTGCCTGCTTCATATGCTCCACTTTTGTTTTTTTCTCCTTTCATCAATAAAATTCAGTATCATCTGTGATATCCAAGGATTACTGAAAGGCTTTGTTTGTTTACCTATTTCATCCTTTGCTGCCTTCACTATTTCATCTTTCAGGTTACCCATTCATTATCTTCTGTATTTTTGTGGTAAGTTCCTATGGGACCAAGCCTTCTGTATTCCTTTCTTGTTTCTATCCATTCATTATCTTCTGTATTCCTTTCTTGTTTCTACACATTCACTGTCTTCTGTATTCCAACTGTTGCCTAATGCTGCCTCCTGAACTCTCAAACAATTTCTGGTTTATTCAACTTACCTGGGTCCCATAGTCTTAATTTCCTACCTTTTTGCAATTTTTTCAGTTTTACTCTACAGTTTGTAACTCGTAAATTATGGTCAGAGTGAACATCTGCACCTGGAGGAGGAGGAGGAGGAGTAGATGATTAGTGTTTGATGTCCCTTTCGACAATGGTGTCATTAGAAATGGAGCACAAGTTCCAATTGTGGAAGAATGGGTATGAAAGTCAGCTGTGCCTTTTCAAAGGACCCATCCCAGCATTTGCCTGAAGTGATTTAGGGAAATCACAAAGGACCTAAATCAGGAGGGTTGTACGCGGATTTGAACCGTCGGCCTCCCAAAGATCTGTCCCTGGAAATGTCTTACAGATTAAAATCTGCTTCCTAAATCTGTATCTTACCACTATATAGCAATCAGAAACCATCCTGTGTCTCTGAGCATCTTCCATGTATACAACCTTCTTTCAGGATTCTTCAGCCAAGTGTTAGCAATGATTAAATTATGTTCCATGTAAAATTCAACCAGACAGCTTCCTCTTATTCCATTTCCCAAGTCCACATCCTACTATTTTTACTTCTCTTCCTTGTCCTACTATTTAATTCCAGTCCCTCATCACAATTACATTTTCCCCTTTCTTAACTACCTGAATATCTGTCCCTTACTATAAAATTTGAAGTTGGAATAACCACAGTGCAACAATACCATTACAATATTAGTAATATGACTTTATTCTTTTTACCTTCAAAACTGCATTAGAATTTTCAGGTAATTCTGCTGCTGGCATTTTTTTCCGTGGCTGTTGAGGATTTTTCACTCCCCTTGACTCCTGTTCCTTTTGTCGCCTTTCTGCTGCCTCAGCCATCTGTTTCCGTTTTGTTTCCTGAAATAAAAAAATAAAAAGAAAAGGTTCAATGGTTGCTATACATTATCACCAATGTACAAGGTGTGTTAAAAAAAATATTAGGATTGTTGTAATTTCATGAGCTGTATTAGTCCAGTTCACACAATTTTGATTTGTTGTGTTGGTAAACATGTCTGCACACTGGTAGCCACATTGGACGTTTGGTCTATTATCAGTTGTCATGAAGGTTACGTCTCTCTGCTTACAACTGAGGATTACTGATTTGTTTTAAAAATTCATCACAGAATTTACAATAATTTTGCTATAAATATGGAATAAAATTTAAGAGAGTTTTAGAAATGTTTACTACTGCTTTTGGTGAAACTTCTATGAGTAAAACTGGGATTTATGAGAGGTATAAGCATTTCCAGGATGTCCGTGAAGAGGCTGATGATGACCAACATTCTTGATGCCCCAGAACAATAACCACCAAAGGAAAGTTGGAAAAAGTTAGAGAAATGATTATGAACCATCACTGAATCACTATCAGAGAAGTTGCTGATGGTGTTGGTATATCAATCAGCTCCTGCCATGAAATTCTTTCAGAAGTTTTGGGTATGACACATGTAACAGTAAAATCTGTGCTGGAGGTGTCAAATTGCGAGCAAATCCAGCGGGGAATGGAAATTGCTAGGGAGTTACCAAATGATGTCAACAATGCAAAACTACTGAAACGTGTCTCAACAGGTAACGAAACATGAATGTATGGGTACGACATCAAACCTAAGGCTCAATGGTCTGAGTGGAGGCATTCTGGATCGCCAAGATAAAAAAAACCCTCAGCAAGTGTGGTTGAATGTCAAGACTATGCTCACCGTTTTCTTTCATTTTAACAGCATAGTGCTTCACAAGTTGTTGCCAAAAGGTTAAATCATCGCCAGCAAGTACTGTCTACAAGTTCAGTGCCATTTGTGGGAAGCAATCGGAAAAAAAGGAACCCTGATCTTTGGCAAAAAAAAATTTGTGGCTTTTGCACCACAATAATGCATTTGCTCACACTTCATTGCTTGTTCATGAATTTTGGGTGGAAACCGACACCATAATGATGCCCTAGCCTCCCTATTTGCCAGATATTTTTCTGTATCCAAAAACAAAGAAAACCTTCCAAGATTAGACAAGATTAAAAGATATCGCTGAACGAGCTAAGTGCTAACCCAAAGATCAAATTCCAAAAGTGTTTTGTGGATTGGAAGAAATGCTGGCACAAGTACATAATATCTAATTGAGTCTACTTTGGAGGAGATAGCATTAATATAAATAAATAAATATACTTATTTCTGGAAAATGAAAATTCCCAAGATTTTTTTAACATTCCTCGTATAAACTGAATTTTGCAGGAAAGTCTGCACAGTGCAACTTGCAAACCATAAAAAGGATTAATAGTCAATCAGCACGCTGTAGCTGTACACAAGAAAGAGGGGCGGGTGGGAGTGGGGGGTGGGGGGGGGGGCACTGGGGCAACCTTGGGGGGGGGGGGGGCGGCTGTAGGGCGAGAACTGGGTGGCGGGGGCTGTGGGGCAAAACCAGGTGGAGGGGGGGGGGGGGAAGTGGGTTAGGCTGGTGAGGGGGTGGGAGGGAGAGAGGGGGACAGAGAAGGGAGAAGAGAGGTGTTGGTTGGTTGGATTAAAAGAGGGGGAAAGGGACCAAACTATAAGGTCATCAGTCCATTGTTCCAAATAAAACAATGCAACAAGTGTGAGAATAAAACAAATGAGACTGACAACACAAAACGAAATGAAAGGAAAAATCCCAAGAATGATGAAGGGCAACAAACATGTAAGTGGACAAAATGGGACAAGAAAAACACAGGAACGCAAGAAATGGGATGAAGAGATTAAAATAACAAAGCAGATTACCATGGCTGGCTGACCATGAGAATAAAAAAGGAGAAGCCAGCCACTCTGCAACACATTAAAACATCCACCTTAGAAGCACTAGGTTTGCAGACAAAGAACACATGCTAAAACTTAGGTCAAATGACAAAACCCACCATCACAAATAAAACGTGAAACTAAATCAGCCAATGAGGCGTTGTCAGATAAAATCAGCGGCAATGAGTCCAGTAACCCAACATTTCGTCGCTGGGCTGCCAAAGTGGGACAGTGCACCAGAATACGGACCACTGTCAACCAGGCACTGTACCAACACTTAGGTGGGTCTTCACGGCACAGGAGGTAACAGTGGGTCACCCAAGCGTGGCCAATGCGGGGCCAGTAGAGGACAACTGATTCCCTGCGAGAGGCCCTCATGGAAGTCTTCCACACATTCCTAGTCTCTTTAATGACACGTAGTTTGTTGTGTGTACTGTTATGCCATTCCACCTCCCAAAGCCGAAAAACCCTGCAGCGTAAGACAGAATGCAGGTCAGGTTCAGAGATGCCCATCTCCAGAAGTGGTTTCCGCGTAGCCTGTTTGGCCAGCCTGTCGGCAAGTTCATTGCCTGGGATGCCGACGTTTCCTGGGGTCCACACAAACACCACTGAATGATGGGACCGATCCAGGACATAGATGGACTCTTGGAGGGACACTACCAAAGGATGGCAAGGGTAGCACTGGTCGATAGCTTGTACGCTGCTCAAGGCGTCAGTACACAGAAGACACAATTCCCCGGGGCATGAACAGAAATACTGAAGTGCATGAGAGAGGGTCACCAGCTCTGCAGTGAATACACTGCAGCCATCAGGCAAGGAATGTTGTCCAAAAAGTCCCCTGGGGATGCAGGTGAAGCCAACATGACCATCAGCCATTCAGCCGTCAGTATAAACCACTTCAGAGGCCCAGAACACGTCAAGAATCGAGAGGAAGTGACAGCAGAGAGCTGCAGGAGTAACCGAGTCCTTAGGGTTATGTGAAAGGTCCAGACGAATCTGTGGCCCAGGTGTACACCATGGAGGTGTATGCCGACAGACCCTTTAGGGGAGGATCCAGTTCAGACAGAAGGGATCACAAACGAACCACAATCGTTAGCCTTGACCTGGGACGCCGATGCGGGAGATGAACTGCCATGGTTGGGAAAAGAAGATGGTAATTCAGATGTGCAGGAGAACTATGAATGAATGCAACATATCTGGCAAGCAGTTGTGCACATCGGATCTGCAATTGAGGGACTCGGGCCTCCACCAGGACAATGGTCACCGGATTCGTTCTAAAAGCTCCTGTCACTAGGCGAACACCACAGTGGTGCACTGGGTCAAGTACATGCAACGCTAAGGGCACTGCCGAACCGTAAACCAGACTCCCATAGTCATGGCGGGATTGAACAAGGGCTTTGTAGAGCTGCAGCAGAGTAAAGCAATCAGCACTCCAGTTGGTGCTGCTCAGGCAGCGGAGGGCATTGAGGTGCTGCCAGCACTTCCACTCAAGCTGATGAAGGTGAGGTAGCCAATTCAATGGTGCATTGAATACCAGTCATAAGAATTGATATGTCTCCACTACAGTGAGTGGATCGTCATTAAGGTAAAGTTCTGGTTCTGGATGATTGGTACGGTGCCGACAGACATGCATGACACATGACTTTGCGGCTCAAAACTAGAAGCCGTGGGCTAGAGCCCATGACTGCACCTTGTGAATGGCTCCCTGTAGGTGCCACTCAGCAACACCACTACTGGAGGAGCAGTACGAAATGCGGAAGTCGTCTGCAGAGACTCAATACGGAGCCCTGCTGAATGACATTCTCATTAGTGGGGGGGTGGGGCGGGTGGGGGGGGGGGGGGACTATGGGAGGCACGGATTTGGCCACGGAAAGTATGGAGCAACATAAAGATTTGGATAAAAATCAGAAGCAGGCCTCGGAGACCCCACTCATACAATGTGGCAAGGATATGATGTCACCGGGTCATGTCATATGCTGTATGCAAGTCAAAAAAGACGGCAACCAGATGTTGGCGTCTGGAAAACACTATTTGGATGGCAGACTCGAGAGACACAAGATTATTAGTGGTAGAGCACCCCTGGCGGATGCTGCCCTGACATGGAGGCAGTAGACCACGTGACTCCAGGACTCAACCCAACCCCGGCCACATCATATATTCCAGCAGCTTACAAATAACATCGGCGAGGCTGATGGGCCGATAGCTATCCACATCAAGCGAGTTTTTACTGCGTTTGAGCACCAGAACGATTTTGCTCTCCTGCCATTGCGATCGAAAGACACCATTGCACCAGATCCAGTTGAAGATAACAAGGAGATGTCACTTGTAGACAGAGGAGAGATGTTTAATCATCTGGCTGTGGATCCGATCTGGCCCAGGAGCTGTGTTGCAGCAATGTGCAAGTGCACTGAGGAGCCTCCACTCCGTAAATGGGGTGATACTAGCTTCACTGTGGCGGGTAGTGAATGAGAGGACTTTGCTTTCCATCCGCCATTTGAGGGTGCGAAAGGCTGGGGGGTAGTCCTCCGATGCAGAGGATCAAGCATAGTGCTCAAGCCAAGTGCTCAGCAATCGTGTTTGCATCGGTACACAGCACGCCATTGATGGTAACGCCAGGGACACCTGTAGGGGTCTGGTACCCAAAAAGACATCTGATCATCTAAACATGGGAAGGTGACGTATGGCACCCATTGGTCGAGACTTATCTCGGTCAACACTCATGCTTCCGTCGATGATAAGTTGGCGAATGTGGGCACAGAGCAACTTAAAGGCTATCAGTTGCTCTAGGGAAGGGTGCTATTTATGTCACGGTAGAGATCAACACACTGTAATTGCTTCAGCGACTTCCAGCGACCACCAAGGGACTGTCTTTCGCCGGAGGCACCCTAAAGAGCAAGGTATCGCATTTTCTGCAGGAGAAACAATTGTGGTAGTGACCTGCTCAACCATCAAATCGATGTTGCCATGTGGGGGAGAGTCAAAGGTGACATCAGAGGTGGTAGTTTCCGAGTCCGCCTTGTTTAAAGCCCATCTGGGCAGGCGTCCGTGGGCCTGACTCCAAGGCAGTGACAGGAAGATGGAGAAGTGGTCACTACCACACAGGTCATCATGCGCTGTCCAGTGGATAGATGGGAGAAGTTCTGGGCTGCAAATTGACGAATCAACGGCTGAGTAACTCCCTCGAGCCACACTGAAATGTGTGGTGGCCCCAGTATTTAAGAGGCAGAAGTCGAACTGAGACAGTAAAGTTTTGATATCTCAGCCTCGGTCATTTAAGCATGGTGTCACCCCACAAGAGGTTATGCACGTTAAAATCTCCCCAAAGTAGGAACAGTTTAGGGAGTTGATCAATCAGTGCAGCTAATACATTCAGGGGTACTGCACCATCTGGAGGAAGATATACATTGCAGACAGTTATTTCCTGAGTTGTCCGTATTCGACAGCCACAGCTTCAAGAGGGGTTGAAAGGGCACAGTTTCACTACAGACTGAGTTGAGGACATAAACGCAAACTCCACCTGACACTCGATTATAGTCACTATGGTTCCTGTAATATCCCTTACAGCCATGGAGGGCAGGAGTCCACATTGCCGGGAACCAGGTTTCCTGGAGAGCAATGTAGAGAGCAGCTGTAAAGCTTAACAGTTGCTGCAGCTCAGCCAGGCAGTGGAAAAAAGCCGCCACAATTCCACTGGAGGATGACATCATGGTGAGACTGGGAAAGCATGGAGAATTCAATGAGGCAGTTTACGCCACAGGGTCACTTGCTGCCACCGACTTTTTGCCTGAGCAATCTATATCCATTGTGTCTGAGGCTCCGGCGAGATCCAGGTCCTCAGCGGACACCAGAATCTCCACCCCATCTTCAGACACAGAGCTTGTAGGTAGTGGCGGTGTGGGTGCCACCACAAGTTCCTTGTTCTTGGGGGTCTTGTTTTTCGATTTCTCACACTGTTCCTTGGGTTTCCCTGGCTGAGAGGACTTCACTGAATCAGTCTCCTGGACTGAAGATGAGCGTGAAGCCCTACAATCTGCTGCTTTTGGGCTATTCAGCCACTGGCTGGTGTCATCTTTCCCACTGGCAGAAATTTAGGAAGGGAATGACCCAAGGGATCCCTTCCTAGCGAGAGGGGCCGAAGAAGCCTCTCTGACTCAGAATTGGGGACTGAAATCCCCAATGGTTGGGAGGTGGGGGGGGGGGGGGGTTGCTCCCGAAGTAGGTGGTGCAGGAGCAACAGGGAACGAAGTGACCCCCACCATCAAGCCATCAAGGGGGCAGGTGTAGTCTCCCGGTTCTGAGAGGCGACATGAATTTGAGCCACTGATGGAGCGACAACTGTTCTCATAGCGGCGGCATGTGACGAAGTCATAGCCACAGGATGTAGGCACTCAAATTTCCTCTTAGCCTCAGTGTAGGTCAGTCGGTCCAGGGTCTTATATTCTATGATTTTCCTCTCTTTGTGTAAAGTCTGGCAAGCAAGGTGAGAGATGCTCTCCGCAGTTGACACAGATGGGAGGTGGGGCACATGGGGTATTGGGATGCGATGGATGTCCACAATCTCAAGAGGTGGGGCTTGAAGTACAGTGGGAAGACATATGGCCAAACTTCGAACACTTAAAGCACTGCAGGGGGAGGGATATATGGCTTGACATCACAGTGGTAGATCATCACCTTGACCACCTCAGGCAATGTGTCACCCTCGAAGGCCAAGATGTAGGCACTGGTGGCAACCTGGTTATCCCTCGGACCCCGATGGATGCACCGGACAAAATGAACACCTCACTGTTCTAAATTGGCATGCAGCACGTTGTCAGACTGCAAAGGAGGTCCATGTGGAATATAATACCCTGGACCATATTTAAGCTCTTGTAAGACATGATGGTAACAGCAATATCCCCCAACTTGCCCCTAGCGAGTAATGCTCATGACCAGGCAGAGGATGCTGTTTTTTATCAAAACTGATCCAGAGTGCATTTTGGACAAGCCCTCCACCTCCCCAAACTTTTCCTCCAAATGCTCCACAAAAAACTGAGGCTTGATGGACATGAAAGATTCCCTATCAACTCTCGTACAAATAAGGTACCGGGGCAAATAAGCTTCACTGCCATCCTTAGCCTGGTGTTCCTCCCATGGTGTGGTCAGGGAGGGGAATGACTTGCAGTCATACTTCTTAGCACTGAAATTAGATTTTGCCCGCTTAGAGACTGCTGGTGTTTGACCACCAGCACACTTCATGGCATGTCATCCGCCCTGATGCCACCCACTCCGAGCAGGGGCCCTCCCCACGGGCACCACCCAGCCGCAGAAAAGGCCACCTGGCAGGATGGCCATTGCTGGGAGTCCCGATGCCCCATGGTGACGGGCTTCTACTCCTTGGCATACATGGGGATTCAAAGGTGCAGGCATCAGCAGAGTTGTCAGGGGGCTACAACCAACAGGGTACATGGCGGCCCCGCCACAACACACTAGCTACCATACTGAATATGAGGTGCAAAGAAGTCCATGGTCATCATCAGCACAGAAAGTGACACTGCATAGTGCATGGCGGAAAATGCGTGCAGAAAGGTGTCTTCTCCCAAGAGATGGAGAACGAACGGGACTGCAATGCAACAACGAGAAAGTGGGCTTAAGGTCTCAATGCACAATGGACACGATTGCACCATGTAAGGTGCCCTTCCCCAATTGGCTCTGTCTTCAGGAAAATTTTGAAAAATTGACTTCAAACCCTACAGGGGACCATCAGATAAAGGCCAAAATGTGAGAGACTCCTTTTAGTCACCTCTTATGATAGGCAGGCATACCTCTGGCCTATTCTAACCCCTAAACCCGCAGGGGGGTGGTGGGGGGAACAAGCGAGCACAAAACTGTGCGAGCACAAGCGCACTTGTGTGAGTGTGCCCATGCACACACTAGTTCAAAAAAGTGTGTATTTACCTTCACTAAAACACATTCACTGTAGTTGCTGTTTAGGAGCCATTTACGTATCTTCATCTTCATACTGACTTTTTAAATTAATCCTCATCGCCGATGGATTTCAGCATGAAAATACAGGCACTCTTCCACACAACATAAAAGCAGCAATTTCTTAGTATTGTATCAATGACCATAAGGAACACATACTATGAAAGGGTGAGAGAAATCTAGAACCAGATGCGAAAAGAGAAGATTTAAAAATCTGAGAACTTAGAAGAGGCAGAGGGGGTGATCACTACCCAGAGATACGAGAAGCAATGAGAATGTATGCAGCACTGCAGTGAGAATGTTTAGCAATATATAAGATCGAAACAAGATACAAACAAAGAGCAAGACAGTAACTACCTGAGACCACAAAACAAATTCAAAAACCACAGCATCAGTGGAGAAGATAGAAGGAGTAAAAACCGATAGGGGCAATACAGGTGTAAGAGATGAGTGGTGGGACAAGAACACCTGTAGTTGAATGAGTTAACCTACTAAGTTCTGAACAGTAAATGTGATGAAGCCGTAACAGAGGTCAGGGTTACTTTGTCACAGACCATGCTCTACAGAAGGTATTGCATGACACCACAAACCTAATCCGTGTCCGCACATCTTCACTGACAGCTTTGTGCTCACATGTTGATATGAAAGGACAAATAACAGTTGTACATAATGTGATGTATACTACAGGTTGTGTTAAAAATGGGTGTCTTTATGATTGAGCAGTTCTTACCAGTGACACAGCAGAAGAAGATTTTAGTAAGAGAGTGCACTAGCCCCAGTCTCGTAACCGAAGTGGCCATGTGGAAATGAACCATTAAGATGTGAAGAGTGTGATCTAGATATTGCAGAGTTTGGAAAGGGTGGTGTGAGGTTGCCCAAAGTTACTCAGGGTTGTATGGAGAAAAAGAATGGCTAAGTTGGATTTAATTTCAGAATAAGATGTCCTACAATGGTGAACACTGGTTAAGACATTCCACTTGTATTTGGGAGAAGTAGATTCCAGATCTCTCTCTGGCCATTCAAATTTCCTTTGGAAAGGACATAAGCCGATTTCTTGCTCCTATCCTTGTCGATCCCTATTGACTTCACTGCAATCGGGTGTTCAACTTATCTTCCTTCCTTGCTGTAAGCAAGCTTGACATAGTTTAATGTACTCCAGCAGCACTGTTTTCTGAGGAGCAAGTAGTACTACAGTCACTGGTGGTGCAACATGCCTGAGGACCAGGCTGGTGAGAGAGTGAGCTTTCATGCAGCAAATCAGCATCTACACCAATATATTTGTCAAATTCCAAGGATGTAGGAGGAAAATTTCACATGAAGAGGATGACATTTAACATACTGCAAATACTACTATTTGTTAGTGGGTTAGATGTCTTTGTCGATAGATAATAATACAGAAGAGTCCATGGAATCTGCACAATTCGGGAGGACACTGTTCTGAGATGCCCTTCATCACCAACAGGCTGCTGCCAGCTGATCATGCAGCCTACTTCCCATAAAGGACACAACACAGACTGGCCACAGTGATGAGGCCTATAATATATTCAATGCTTTGCTGTTGGAACACTAAACAGTGGACCTCACCATCTGCATACTTTGTCTGGACTTACTCTTCAGAACACTACTAACCTTGCTCCGATGAAAAAACTTCTAAGCAGTCATTGTTGTGCATCAATCACTTCACTTCATGAATTTAACATGTTCTGTAATACTATTCATGATTGTTAAGAAAGCATATGTTGACGTAGATGTAAATCTGGTGAGGAGAATTCTTGTACTCTCGAGTGCAATACGAAGAAATGGATTCAGTGTTACCAAAAATTTTAGAATATCAGCAGCAACCACTGTTACAACATTAGCAATATGTGGAATAGCAGTACAGGCATCAGATATAATAAGAAGCATGTCATCAGGTATGTTTAAACAGCAGCTGCTCCTGCTGGACCGGTTGCTCCAGCAATTAAAAAAAAAAAAAAAAAAAAAAAAAAAAAAAAAAAAAAAATCACGAGCATCTGTTTCATCAGCATTACATCCTCTGTCTTCATTCCTCCCCACAACATCTGCACATTTCAGTAAGTCGAAGGAAGCTCTGTACTCATTGAACTAATCTGACAACACTTCCACACTTTCCATGTGACTGATCAACAGGTTCAAATATTTTTTTCTCTCTTACTGAATGCAGATTATCCTTTCCCTTGTACAGATATATGTGAACTTTCAAGTTATCAATTTGTAACCATTCCCAGCTTGTGATAACTTAAGTTGCATCAGAGTGAATCGTAGTGTTTTCATTACTGCTAGGTTTCATGCTTTCCTAGGTTAAGCTGCAATTGTTGTTATGCCTGGCACAAATGTTAGTCATATGCAAACTCCTTGGAACGTGATATAGTGTGAAGATCTACTAATGCAACAGGAGGCATTAAAACTGTAAGATCCCTCTGTTGACTAATTATCACAGCATTCAGTGTGCCACAAGCTATTGGCAAAGCAGTTGCAATAAAAGCTGGACATTTCCGAAGTATAATATTCACCTCATCACCACTTATCAGATCTTTCCAAGTAAATATTGTGTTGCACAGTTGTGCTTGGCCATAGAAAATCAAACAGGAAACAAAGAACTTTGCTGGCACAGTGTCACCCCAACCAGTTGTATACAATAAGAGGTGATTCTTGCCTGGAAATAAAATTCTCACCACAATGTAATTTATGGTTAAAATCAAAACCATCACAGCAATGTTATGCATATCCATCTTTTCTAATGTTTTGTTCTTCATGACTGATCAATGTGCCAAATGCAGCAGGAAACTTGCAGCTACTGTAACAAATGTGGATACGCATCTCACTGTGTCAAAATTGAACAACAGCAAAAAAAAAAAAAAAAATGGCTCTGAGCACTATGGGACTCAACTGCTGAGGTCATTAGTCCCCTAGAACTTAGAACTAGTTAAACCTAACTAACCTAAGGACATCACACACATCCATGCCCGAGGCAGGATTCGAACCTGCGACTGAAGCGGTCTCACGGTTCCAGACTGCAGCGCCAGAACTGCGCGGCCACTTCGGCCGGCGAACAACAGCAAAAACTGAACCCCTATTTCAAGTAAGTACCAATATCAACAGTACTACGCAGGCTCTGAAACATCACGTCAGCTTTCACTTTAACTCCATCCAAAGAATTGGAAAATTAATTTTCAAGGAGCTACAAGGTCATCTGCTACATTAATTAACAAGGCTACACGTTAACTTAAGTACTTGGTATAACCCTGTTGTTATCCTAACAAACAAACATCTTCAAATCGCTGTAGATCATCCAACCCTCTAACTGGGACCACTCTAAAAGAGAAAATGATAGAAGCAAGCCGAAAGGGGAAAACATGCACTAAAAGGGAAAAAAGAAGTAGAAGGTATTAAAATAATATAGCAGATGGCCTGGGCAGGCTGATCACAAGAATAAAAAAGGATGACCCAGCCACTCCGCAACACACTAAAATGTCCAGACTAAAAATACATGGCTAAAGATACACAGCTAGGGAAAAGACGAACACTAAGGCAAACAAACAGCAAAGAAAGAGCAAGGAAGAGTTGAAATGGAGGGAGGGTGAAGGTCTAGGAGAGAAGGCCAGACGCCCACCCTTAGATTGAGTGATAAAAACCTGGCTCACAAATGAAACATAAAAGTAGATCATCCATCGAAGCAGTCTCCCCTAACACTGTAGGGACGGTTAAAAGTCTGCCTCAGGGTGGCTAAAACTGGGCAGTCCAACAAGATGTGGACCACAGTCAAGTGGGAACATCAGCAACACTGAGGTGGGTCCTCACAACGGAGGAGATGACTGTGAGTCAGCCGAGTATGTTTGATGCAGAGCCGGCAAAGGAGTCCCTGCCACTGGCTCGTATGGATGACCTCCACACATTCGTTGTCTCCTTGATAACACTTAGTTTATTAGGTGTACTGAAGGTGCGTCATTCAGTATCCCAGATCCTGAAAACTTTACTGCGTAAGACTGATCGGAGATCAGTCTATGGAGTGCCGATCTCCAGGATCAGTTTACCAGTAGTCTGTTTGGCCAGACTGTCAGCAAGTTCATTTCCTGGGATCCTGACATATCCAGCAGTCCAGATGAAGGCCAGTGAACATCCACAGTTTACGAAGGCGTAAACAGACTTCTGGGTAGTTGTCACCAGAGGATGGTGGGGGAAGCAGTGGTCGAGAGCTTGTAGGCTGCTTACAGAGCCACTACACATGAGGAAGGAGTCACCTGTGCAGTAGCTGATGTGCTCCAGAGCACAAGAGATGGCTACCAACTCTGCAGTGAAAACATTGCAGCCATCTGGCAAGGAGCACTGTTCAGTATGCCCTGAATGTGCAGCAGTGACCTCCACATGAGCATCGAGCCATCAGTGTAAACTATTTCTGAGCCCTGGAACTCGCCGAGAAGGGAGAAAAATTGGCAGCGGAGGACCTCAGGAAAAAATGAGTCCTTTGGGCCTTGCACCAGGTTCAGATGAGGCTGGGGTTGAGGCATGGATGATGGAGGTGTATGCGAGTGAACCCAGTGGAAAGGTGGTAGAAGGGAAGACTCGAGTTCAGTGAGAAGGGACCGGACACGGACAGCAATTGTAATCCCTGATCTGGGCCATCATTGCTGGAGATGGATCACTGTGTTAGGAAAAAGGAGATTAATTGGGATGTTGAGGCTAACTATGAATGTATATGGCATAAGTGGCAAGCAGTTGCTGTCACCTGATCCACAAAGGTATGGGGGGGGGGGGGGGGGGGGGGGGATAGGGAGACTGGAAAGTAGTCACTACCACACAAGTCATCATGAGCTCTCCATTGGACAGACAAGAGAAGGCCAAGAATATGCCATGTGCAACACTGAAATGAGTGGGGCCACCTACATTTAGGAGGCAAAGGTCTAGTTGAGTTAGTAGATCCTCGACATCTTTACCATGGCCAGTAATCTTTATTCCACCCTACAAATGGTTATGGGTGTTAAAATCACCCAGAAGTAGAAGAGTTGGGCGGGGGGAGGAGTTAGGAAATAAGGGCAGCCAACACTTGGTGTAGCACTTCACCATCTGAAGGAAGGTAGATGTTACAGATGGTAATTTCCTGCTTTGTCCTCACTGATGACCACAACTTCTAAATGTATTTGAAGGGGCACAGGTAAGGACATAGGTACAGACTCCACCTGACATCCTGTTACAGTTATTACAGATTTTGTAGTACCTCCAAATAGCCACAAAGGGCGGGGATTCTCATTGCAGGAAACCAGATTTCTTGAAAGGCAACGCAAAAAGGAGGTGTAACGAAACTTTCTGGCAGGTTAGAACTATGTGCCTTCGAACTTGGGACCTTTGCCTTTCGTGGGCATGTGCTCCACCCACCGAGCTAACCAAGCATGACACACAACCCATCCTCACAGCTCCAATTCTGACAGTACCTCATCTCCTACCTTCCAGGCTCTCCTGCGAAACTAGCACTCCTGGAAGAAAGTATATAGCAGGGACATGGCTTAGCCGCAGCCTGGGGCATGTTTCCAGAATGAAATTTCCACTCTGCAGGCAAGTATGCACTGATATGAAACTTCCTGGCAGATTAAAACTGTGTGCCAGACCGAGACTCAAACTCAGAACCTTTGCCTTTCACGGATAAGTGTCCTACCACCATTCTTGAAGCAGGTGTACTGCTAAAGAGTTGTCTTAATTCAGCCAGGTGGGAGAAAAAACCGCCCAATTCCACTGGAGGATGACACTGTCTGTAGTCTGGGATGGCACAAAGGGACCAAGGAGGCAGTTTATGCCTTAGGGCCACCTGCTGCCACAGGTTGAGTGCTGGTATCCAGTATCATTGTGTCTGAAGTGTTGGTGAGACCCAGGTCCTCAGGGGATGCTAGAATCTCCACTTCATCCTCAAATGCGGAACTGTTAAGGAGTGATGGGCACTGGAGTGTCATGTTTCTTAGCCAATTTCTTCTTCATCGGTTTGTCCTCTCGCTGCTCTTTAGGGGCTTGCTGTGAGGGCTCAACTGAAGTAGCGACAGTAGAAAAGCATGAAGCCCTTTGATCAGCAGCACATGACTCCTTCAGCCACTGGCTAGTGTCCACTTTTGCACTTGTGGAGACTTTGTAAGGGAGAGTCCTGAGGGCCTGTTTCCGTGCGAGAGGAGCCAGATAAGCCTGTTGCTTCTTCGGCTGGGATGGGGGGACCGATGTCCTCGGCATTTGGGGAGACATTGCCCCCAAAGTAGAAGCTCTGGGAGCAATGGAAGAAGTGCCCCAACCAGCAAGGAGCAGGTGGGGGAGGAGGGTGGGGTTTAATCGGGAGGCCCTGATGGCCCACTGTACGAGGCAAAGACGAGGAGACTACCATCGCCAGTGAGAGTCATGTCAACACAGCTGCAGCATACAAAGATGTCAAGTGAATGGGGTACAACCATTCATATTTCCATTTAACCTCTCAGTAAGTCAGCCGATTCAGGATCTTGTATTGGATGCAGTGGACGTCAACAGTCTCGACATGTGGCACTGCAATTGCACCGGGAGGATATGTGCCCAAATTTCCAGCACATAAAGCACCACATAGGGGGAGGAATGTACCGTTTTATGTCACATTGGTATACCATCACGTTGACCTTTTCAGGTAAAGAGTCACCCTCAAAGGCTGAGATGAAGGCACCAGTAGCGACCCTATTCCCTTTTGGATCTCTATAGGTGCACCGGATGAACTGAACATCCCACCATTCTAAACTGTTCATTGTCACCAGAGCCACTGAAATTTTCTAAGTCAGTTATCGGTGCAGCATTGCAACTGAGTGAGTTACCATTTGACTGACCATTCTCAAGCAGCGCTGTTGCGTTCATGATGCCGTTTCATCGTTACTATAGGCATCTTAGGCATGAGCCTCCTGTTTATAAAGTTATTGATAGTGTGTTAGTGACCGCATCATCCAAAGTTGGAGCACAAGTTACTTTGCAGGGACCATCATCGTTTGTCGGCTGTGTGTTTAATTTTACTGTGACAAGACAGGCAACATGGTAATGGTTAGATAACTGCTGCTATAGTGCACTGCTCTGATGCTAATACGGTTCCTGGTCTTGAGTGTTTCAACAATCATGATGTAATAGCTTATTGGACATTTAGGACTGGAGAGGTATACAACAGACATAGGTCATACTTATTTTGTTTCTAGAATGCCTTTGGTTTTGAGGACTAGGAATTGTCATAAGCTAAACGAATCTGAGGGAATTTCCATTTGGTTTAAAGTCAATTTACAGTGTAAAAGTATTAAGATTATTAGTGAGGTAACATTTTATTGCTGTAATTGAATAATAAAGGTTAATAAAATTACACATTGATCTTGCCAAAAGCCAAGAAGCTATTTGTTTTCTTTTGTAGCATCTCTGGGCCCCTGGGTTCTCTGGGTCATAGGTTCTCAATACAGTATCCTGATGAGAGTATCCTTGTCATCGGACTGCAAGAGAAGGTTGTGATGGAGAATAATCCCCTGAACCATGTTGGGGCTTTTATGGGGGGTGACAGAAACGGAATATTACCCAGCTGGTCACAGGTGATCAACGCCCAGGACTGGTCTGGGGATGCTGTCTGAATCAGGACTGCCCCATTTCTCATTTTGGACAGTGCAGCCACTCCCACAAACATATCCTCGAGGTTTTCAACAAAAAAATAGAGGCTTTGTAGTCAGAAAGAAGTCCCCATCTGTTCTGCACACTGACCACTGAGACGTATAAGGCTCTTTTTTCCACAATCCTATGTTCCTCCCATAGTGTAACTAGCAAGTGGAACCATTTGGGATCATACATCGCTGCATTATAGTCCATCTTGCTCTTCTTAGAGACTGCTGGGGACAGTCAGTCACCAACAATCGATGACTTGGTACACTTCAACTGTCCTGGTGCCACCCACTCTGACCGGGGCACTCCCTATGGGCGCCACCCAGCCACAGGAAAGATTGCCTGGCACGATGGCCATTACCGGGAGTCCTGACACCCAAAGATGATTGGTATCTACTCTTCAGCAGACATTGGAGTTAGCTGCTCAGGCATCAGCAATGCGATTCCTGTGTTGTCAGAGACTACGACCAAGAGGGTACATGACAGCTCCACCACGTCGGACTGGCTACTGTGCTGGATATTGGGTGAAGAGAAATCCAATATTGTCATGGGGGCAAAAGAGCACAGTGGACAATGGAAGTAGATGATGTACCCCATAAGGTGTCCTCACCCAAGTAGCTTGATTGCTGGTAGAGTTGCAGAGCCATGACCATAAGAGGTGCAGAAGGTCTAATTGTTTGATGGAAATATGGTGCACCACATAAGGCATCCTTCCCCAAATGGCCTGCACTTCGGAAAATTTGGAAAGATGGAGGTCAAACCCTGAAAGGGGACCATAACTCAGTAAACCGAAAGGTTGGACACTCCTTATAGTTGCCTCTTACGACAGGCAGGAATACCTTGAGCCTAGTCTAACCCCTGAACCCGATGAGTTATTGAGACTAGTGCTAGAATGTTGCCATTACATAGCAACACACATTTTAAACTTCTCTTACTTAAGTCAGTGAAGACCATTACAGGAGAAGCTTTGTAGATCACCAAATTCTGCTACCACCTTTGCAAATTAAATTGGGAGTAACAAAACACTTTACAAAGGCACTGAATAAAAACTGCAATTGTTTTAAACAGCTAATGAACATGTTTTCTGTGCTCTCAGAGGCAAAAGCCAAAGAGGATATATTTGTAGGACCACTTACAAGGGAACTAAGTAAAAATATAAGTTTTGAAGCAAGGAAGCATAGATTGGTTTCAAAGAACTGGTTCAGAAGTTTTTGGGAAATGAGAAAGATTCAAATTATGTGGAATAAGTGAAAAACATGCTGGAAAAATATAGAGTATTAGGTACACTTCCTTCATTCACATTTAGACATGTTTCCAGAAAAAGTTTGGGCAGTAACTGAATATGTAAAAAGTTTCACCAAGACATTAAACAATTGGAAAGGAGGTATCACGAGCAATCGACTGCATCCATGATGGCTGGCTATTGTTGATTGTTGCAACATGATAGTCCTGCACAACAGAAGAGAAAATGTGGCACAAGAAGTTTTTCAGCCAAACAATATTTGTACTATTAACTTGTTTGTGTCAGTGAACAAAAGGAATGAATTTGATGTTTTTCCTTTGAATCTGATATGTTACAGTAAGTCTTAAATTAGTGTGTTCTTACTTTTGTGTACTAAATTTTCTCTTCTATGAAAACAGTGCAACACAATATGAATTTAAATCATGCTTAGGCTAGTACATTATATTGGTCTGACAGCTCATAAGAAATGCTGAATTGCTCCTTTAAAACATGTTGTAAGCCTTTGTATTGAGTACAGTTTTTGACTCCTGATGCGATACATGAAAACTGATTATGTAAATTGTTCGTCTTCAACATATGAAGTAAGTACTTAGATTTCAAAAAGGTCACAAAATTTTTTTGTTGGTTTGTGTTCTTGGCAAGCCAATGCAGGTGCAGCTATTGCCAATGGGCTCTGGATCATGGCTGTAATAAGCTGGACATAATTTTGTTGTCAATATGGAAAGGATTTACAAATGGTAATAGTGTGGGTTCCATTTAAAATACAAATTATCACAGTAGTCATGGAACACAACCCACAGCTGGAAAGAGACATTACAGATTCAATGGCCTGAGAACATACCAAATGAACACTTAATATGCACCTTTCTCCCTCCATTGCAAATATTATCAAGTCATTACAGTAAGTACTCTGATGAACGAACACTGAATATTAGTTCCAAATCTGCCACCACAAGCACTGCACAGACACACGAGACAAAGAGACATAGGAGAATAACAATGATGAAAAAGCTACCTCGTCACCATGCATAATAGTCACACTTATATGGCAATACTGAAAAGTTAAATACCCTCACCAGTTTTGAGCTGAAAACCATTCGGGTACACAGTCAATCTTCCTCATACAGCTAACAGCACATTGTTTAGACTATGTCAACACAGCCCTGAAGTATTATTTCATCACTTTTGACACATCATTCCATTTTCTTTATGTTATCAATATGATATGAAGCACTACTACAGAAGCACGCATGACAATATTCTCCACAGGAATACTACAGTTGTTTCAGGTAATGGACCCTTATTTACCTCTAGCTACATTTGAACATTTTATAAAGAGAAACGAATCTCTCACCTTAAACCTTAAAGGGACGAAGGGTATTTGCTTCGCTATCAAGATGTCAGAATGGTCCACTCAGACAACTGTAGACATGAGGGTACTTGCCGCCCCACTTGAAATTGTCAGTGTCAGTCCATTTTAGTACACCTTGGACTCTGCCATGCTGACTGCAAACACTTTTGAACCAGGCTCCTACAAATCTGTGCCTTGTATGATGATACATAGTCACTAATCGCCAAGGAATTGTGACTGTAATTGTCATTATCATTGTTCCATTAACAAGCTAGTTATTATGCACAACTATAAAAGTGACAACTCTTCTATAATTAATAAATTTACCACACAATTCATTGTTTTTGGGGAGGTAGTAGCTTAAGTATAACATTATACCTTGTACTTCAATTAATAAACACCTATTTTTGAGAAACACTCAATTTCTAAAATTGAAATTTATTCTGCTGATGCCTGATAACACATGCACTTCATCATTGGAATTTAAAAACATCTATTTTGACTTTACAAAAATAAAATGAAGGGTCCATTACACAAAAGAAGTGCACTCAACACTAAATGTTGCAGCATATTCATATTCATAGTGATTCCTTAGGAAAAAATCACCAACTTTAAACATATTACATATTCAGGAAACAAGTTACCTGTTTAACCTTTGAAAATCTTTAAATACATCACAGAAAACTCTGACTGGTGATACATCACTTAAATATTTTCTTATTTAATTATAAGTACTGTGTTCTGTTCAGAATCTCCTGGAATCAAAATTGTGATTTACTCGTAATTTTATTTTTGCTGGAATGCTGAGCCATTAAAGTGTTGTTAATGTTGTGTTAAAGGAAAGTATCAGTAAATAAGTTTGTCAATAAAATGGCTCTGCAAATAGGAGTTAATAATCTCATTGCACTTTATTCACTCCACCTCATGAATGGCTACATCTACACATGGTAGTACAACCAAGCCAATGATACACTAATAGAAGAATTGCTAAATGAAATATTTAACAAAAATTTTTATTAGCATTTTTAATCTGACTTAATTCATGAGAAAATATTCTATTCAAGGCAGCATGTAACTTTGCAAACATCAAAGAAAACACAAAACTTAATATTCAGGTGACCAGAGTCTGCACAGTTTTAAAAGTTCGCAGATAACCTGAAATTTATTTTATGATCCAACATATTTTTATCGTATTCACATTACAATTGCTTTACATCCTACATGTTCTATGCATAGTTTGTTTAAAGTATAACTTTAGCAATGAGTTAAAAGCTAAAACAGGCTTACAATTAATATTAATACTTATTTACACTTTGACAAAAAGTTTATAGTCCTGGTTGAATCATGGTTTCTTAATGGCTCTGGAATACATCATAAACAAAATGATTAAATGCTCATCAACATTAACAGTTTTGTGAGTGAGTAGGACTATAGATATTTACTATTAAAGTCAATGTTTGCTTATTTTGGATAGTAACATTCAATGATGTTGATGTAACAACATTCTGGAGCAACATACATGACACACCGGTTTAAGCAATTGGACACATTACTAACAGCTTCATAATAAATTTATTGCCCAATACACAACATTTTTCAAACAATAAAAAGCTGCTGAACCTACTGACAGCAGACATCAACTCTGACCCATGATGGTGTATGTGATCTTACATGCACAGAGATAGAACAGAACACTGAACATATTTATTTTGGTTCTATATTATTTTTAGGAGGCCACAAAGTGGTAGCCCCACTATCCAACTATACCATGGCACCCCTCTTCCAGTGGCCAGGAATTTTTCCAATTACTTCTAAGAATAAATGGATTGCTAATACATTTAAGGTAGCAACATAGAATGGCTGAGAATCAGCAAACAAAGAAGAGTTGTCAGAAACTTTAAAGAAGGCCAAGATAGATATGGCTTCCATAACAGAAAGAAAGAAAAAGCTACAGGGTAATAAGCGTGCAAGTGGATATATCATTATATACTGGAACACAGAACCAGTAGAGAGCAAGCAAAAGGGTTGCCATTTAAACACATAAGAAATGGGAAAAGAATTATAGGGTACAGTTCTATAAATGAAACGAATATAGTTTCAATTGTCGAAGAGGAGAGAGAAAATTTGGCTGTCATCACAGTTTACACACCTGAGGAAAGAAGGAAAAAGACAGGAGTCTATAGATCAAATTGCAATCAGTTTTGGACAAGTATAACACAATGGATCAAATAATATTGACAGGAGATTTAAATGCAAAGATAGGTAATAAACCTATCCCAATGTCTGCAGGAATGATGGAAGAAAACAACATAAATAACAAAGGAAGATTGCTTAGGGATTTCATTTCTTCTAACTGAAGATAAGCAAAACTTTCTTTTGCAAAAAAAGTAACTAGATACACATGGTCAGCCCAAGGATTTAAGTCTCTTATTGACTACATTATATTAATGAAAAATTATAAGAGAAAGTAAGAGACAAGAGTGTACAGGGGACAAACAGTTTGTGACTATTCCTTGGTAATATCTCAAATAGGTATGTACATCAAATGGAGAAAGGACAAAGTTTACAGAATAAAAGGAAGGAAGAAATCTACACAATATATCTACCTAACGAACATAGCATGACTTGATCAAGAACTACAGCAGAAAGAAATGGAACTAACAGAGAATGAATGAATGATATAGAAATGGTAATTAAGAAAACAGCTGAAGAAACAGAGGAAGAAAGAAAAATAAGGAAGAAAGGGTTAAAAATTTGGACCCTAGATTTAGATAAGGCTATAAAGAAAAAACAAGACACTTCTCTTAAGTACCTCAATGAATCAAAATATGAGAATCATCAAATCCACTATCCACAATACCTAATGTTTTAAAAAACCTGTACAAACACAAGACTGTAACTTTAGGTGTACATAACACTGTCTAGAGCCACAACAGAAGGAGTTCGACAAGGGTGTAGCATTTCACACACACTTTAACATTTATTTATATGACGCAATCCAGAAATGAAAGGAAAAATTTAACAGGGGAATTAAGATTAACAGAAATGCCCAGTTGAATTGCTTTTTATATGCAGACACTGCCACATTACTGGTGTAAGATGAAGAGCACCATTTGATGATGGCAGAAAAAAGAAGACAAAATCAATTGTTTTTAGAGGAAAACATCCTATTCATACAAAAACTGTTGATAACAAGAGAACAGGCAAAATATTTTAACTATTTAGGTACATAGCGTGATTGGAAACAGAGGTTGTGGGGTTGAATCCTGTCTGGGTCAGTTTTTTCATTCTGCCTTTTAACCTATCATTCACCTCTCACCAATATGGAGATTTGCCTGGGGGGGGGGGGGGGGGGGGCGGCGGCAAAAGACATTGCTCGGATTCCATGTTACCTTTCTGTAATTGGATCACTAGTTGGGACATGCAAGAAACCTAAGTGATATCCAATTAATTGAAATCATTTTAGAAAACCGCACAGCGAAGATACATCTAAATTCAAAACTGGTGATTTTCTATTCTTTATGAGTAAAATAAAACTTTTTCCGAAAATCTACTTCAGCATGGGTTACAGCTTTGCTTCATTTATTTGAAGAAAGTTTTGCAGCAGCACGACAAATGACCCAACTTCAAGCTTTCTGCTTTCCTTGAGTCAAACACAGATGTGAACTTATCTTGTGGTGTTGCAGTTTTTGTTGTGTCCATGCTTGCTACGAAATAGGAAGAGAAATTCCGCCTTACGCAAGACACCTTTTTTCTGTTTTCTTTCACCCAGACATGTTTCAGTACTTTTTGTGCTATCTTCAGTGGCTTACTTCTTTATTTTCTAACTGTAAAATTGTTGTTACATATTAATATTTTGCAAAACTTTTGGTACATAATATTGACAACTATGAATGAATAATTGTTGTAAAATATTATACATCATATGTTAACAGCTGAGATGTGTGTTAACGAACTGATGCACTGTATGTTGTTTATAACATTATGTCAAAGTTCTTAATTGGCAAAAAGAGTGGATGTATGCGTTAGGTAACATACCTTACATGATACTATTGGACATTTATTTTGGTAACTATTACGCTATGCAATCTACTATTTGTAAAGGATTATTTGTTGCTAAGAGGTCAAGTATGCTTTTGCAAACATTTATGCTTCAAGTGGGCTCTTTAAGTAATTGTTCAAAATAATTTTCTGATAAAGCATTCAGTGCAGTTTCAGATGACGTTTTGTGCCTGCTGCCGGCTTTAAATGTATAATTTTCCTAGCATATTGAGGGTAGATTGAAGTCGCCACTGACTATAAATGTATGAGTGGGGTACCTATTTGAAATGAGACTCCCGTTTTCTTTGAACTGTTCAGCAACCATATTTTCGGAGTTGGGGGATAGATAAAATGATCCAATTAATAGTTTAGTCTGATTTGCAGGTATAACCTCTACCCGTACTATTTCACAGGAACTACCTAATTCAATTTCACTACAAGGTAAACTACTTCTGACAGCAATAAATACTCCACCACCAATTGTATTTAATCAATCATTTCTGTACACTGTTAAGTCATTTGAAAAAATGTCAGTTGAACTTATTTCCGGCTTTAGCCAGCTTTCCATACCTGTAACTACTTGAGCTTCAGTGCTTTCTATCAGGGCTTGGAGCTCTGGTTTTCCCCAACACAGCTACCACAATTTACAACTACAATACCGATCGTTTCTACAATACCCATCGTTTCTACAACTACCTCTAGTGTTTGGGATCCACACCAGGTCAGATTAAAGGAAGAAATCTAAGGAGTTCAGATGCAGGCTGCTAGATTTGTTACCAGAAGGTGTTATGGAGAAGCTTCAGAAACACAAATGGGAATTTGTGGAAGAAAGGCAATGTTCTCAACAAACGCTAATGAGAATATTTAGAGAACCTGCATTTGAAGCAGACTGGAGAACAATTCTACTGCCACCAACATACATTTTGCATAAACACCACAAAAATAAGACAAGACATTAGGGGTCATATGAAGGCATATAGACAAGCCATTTTTCCCCTCACTATTTGCAAGTGGAACAGAAAAGAAAATGAGTAGTAGTGGTACAGGGTACCCTCTGCCAAGCACTGTACGGTGGCTTGTGGAATGTTGTATGTAGATGCACACCATGAAAGCATATATTAATGGTAAAGTGCCATAAACACATATGCAAGATTTCCAGTCAATAATAACTGATGTCAGATCACCACAGATGTCACATTGTCTACAGTGGATCCTGCACCAGCAGCAGAGTACAAGGCAGAGTACCACCCAGAGACCGAGAATATCTCATACTCAAAGATTTTTGGTATCCATCCTCAGAAAAGGATCAGATGCAATACAGCAAAGTGTGAGTAAAACTGTTACTAGTCTCTATTCTAAACATTCATATTTTAAGCTATAATAGCCAGAGTTTGAGAAATAAATCATTTGAATTTAAAGTCACAGTAAACACTGCTTATACCACTCGTACGTGTATTATGGAGTACTGGTGCAAGGAGTTTGAATTAGGTATTGTTAATATTAATCATCATAGTTTGACTAGTCACTTCTGTAGGAAGGCCACCAAATACATGGAGGAGTTTGTTTTTATCTAATGTCGAATATAAAAGGACGTGAGGGGCAGAAGCAATCATGTTGGAAGACATTTTGCAGTTGCTGCTGTTCAATTTCATGGGGATCTGGGTAACCCTACCCCCCCCCCCCACACACACACACACATTTTGTATAATAAAAGAACCCCCCATGAACCATGGACCTTGCCGTTGGTGGGGAGGCTTGCTCGCCTCAACGATACAGATAGCCGTACCGTAGGTGCAGCCACAACGGAGTGGTATCTGTTGAGAGGCCAGACGAACATGTGGTTCCTGAAGAGGGGCAGCAGCCTTTTCAGTAGCTGCAGGGGAAACAGTCTGGATGATTGACTGATCTGGCCTTGTAACACTAACCAAAACGGCCTTCCTGTTGGGGTACTGCGAACGGCTGAAAGCAAGGGGAAACTACAGCCGTAATTTTTCCCGAGGGCATGCAGCTTTACTGTATGGCTAAATGATGATGGCGTCCTCTTGGGTAAAATATTCCGGAGGTAAAATAGTCCCCCATTCAGATCTCCGGGCGGGGACTACTCAGGAGGACAGCGTTATCAGGAGAAAGAAAACTGGCGTTCTGCGGATCAGAGCGTGGAATGTCAGTTCCCTTAATCGGGCAGGTAGGTTAGTAAATTTAAAAAAGGAAATGGATAGGTTAAAGTTATATATAGTGGGAATTAGTGAAGTTCGGTGGCAGGAGGAACAAGACTTCTGGTCAGGTGAATACAGGGTTATAAATACAAAATCAAATAGGGATAATGCAGGGGTAGGTTTAATAATGAATAAAAAAATAGAAGTGCGGGTAAGCTACTACAAACAGCATAGTGAACATATTATAGTGGCCAAGATAGACACGAAGATCATGCCTACTACATTAGTACAAGTTTATATGCCAACTAGCTCTGCAGATGACGAAGAAATTGAAGAAATGTATGGTGAGATAAAAGAAATTATTCAGGTAGTGAAGGGAGACGAAAATTTAACAGTCATGGGTGACTGAAATTCGGTAGTAGGAAAAGGGAGAGAACGAAAAGTAGTAGCTGAATATGGATTGGGACTAAGAAATGAAAGAGGAAGCCGCCTGATAGAATTTTGCACAGAGCACAACTTAATCATAGCTAACACTTGGTTCAAGAATCATAAAAGAAGGTTGTATACATGGAAGAATACTGGAGATACTATAAGGTATCAGATAGATTTAGGAACCAGGTTTTAAATTGTAGAACATTTCCAGGTGCAGATGTGGACTCTGACCACAATCTATTGGTTATGAACTGTAGATTAAAACTGAAGAAATTGCAAAAAGGTGGGAACTTAAGGAGATGGTACTTGGATCAACTGACTAAACCAGAGGTTGTACAGAGTTTCAGGGACAGCATAAGGGAACAATTGACAGGAATGGGGGAAAGAAATACAGTAGAAGACGAATGGGTAGCTCTGAGGGATGAAGTAATGAAGGCAGCAGAGGATCAAGTAGGTAAAAAGACGAGGGCTAGTAGAAATCCTTCGGTAACAGACGAAATATTGAATTTAATTGATGAAAGGAGAAAATATAAAAATGCAGTAAATGAAGCAGGCAAAAAGGAATACAAACGTCTCAAAAATGAGATCGACAGGAAGTGCAAAATGGCTAAGCAGGCATGGCTAGAGGACAAATGTAAGGATGTAGTGGCTTATCTCACTAGGGGTAAGATAGATACAGCCTACAGGAAAATTAAAGAGACCTTTGGAGAAAAGAGAGCCACTTGCATGAATATCAAGAGCTCAGATGGAAACCCAGTTCTAAGCAAAGAGGGGAAAACAAAGGTGGAAGGAGTATATAGAGGGTCTATACAAGGGCGATGTACTTGAGGACAATATTATGGAAATGGAAGAGGATGTAGATGAAGATGAAATGGGAGATACAATACTGCGTGAAGAGTTTGACAGAGCACTGAAAGACCTGAGTTGAAACAAGACCCCGGGAGTAGACAACATTCCATTAGAACTGCTGACAGCCTTGGGAGAGCCAGTCCTGACAAAACTCTACCATGTGGTGAGCAAGATGTATGAGACAGGCGAAATACCCTCAGACTTCAAGAAGAATATAATAATTCCAATCCCAAAGAAAGGATGTGTTGACAGGTGTGAAAAATACCGAACTATCAGTTTAATAAGTCACAGCTGCAAAATACTAACGCGAATTATTTACAGACAAATGGAAAAACTGTTAGAAGCCGACCTCGGGGAAGATCAGTTTGGATTCCGTAGAAATATTGGAACACGTGAGGCAATACTGACCTTACGACGTATCTTAGAAGGAAGATTAACGAAAGGCAAACCTACGTTTCTAGCATTTGTAGACTTAGAGAAAGTTTTCGACAATGCTGATTGGAATACTCTCTTTCAAATTCTAAAGGTGGCAGGGGTAAAATACAGGGAGCGAAAGGCTATTTACAATTTATACAGAAACCAGGTGGCAGTTGTAAGACTCGTGGGGCATGAAAGGGAAGCAGTGGTTGGGAAGAGAGTGAGACAGGGTTGTAGCCTCTCCCCGATGTTATTCAATCTGTATATTGAGCAAGCAGTAAAGCAAACAAAAGAAAAATTTGGAGTAGGTATTAAAATCCAGGGAGAAGAAATAAAAACTTTGAAGTTCGCCGATGACATTGTAATTCTGTCAGAGACAGCAAAGGACTTGAAAGAGCAGTTGTACGGAATGGACAGTGTCTTGAAAGGAGGGTATGAGATGAACATCAACAAAAGCAAAACGAGGATAATGGAATGTAGTCGAATTAAATCGGGTGATGCTGAGGGAATTAGATTACGAAATGAGACACTTAAAGTAGTAAAGGAGTTTTGCTATTTGGGGAGCAAAATAACTGATGATGGTCGAAGTAGAGAGGATATCAAATGTAGACTGGCAATGGCAAGGAAAGCGTTTCTGAAGAAGAGAAATTTTTTTAACATTGAGTATAGATTTAAGTGTCAGGAAGTCGTTTCTGAAAGTATTTGTATGGAGTGTAGCCATGTATGGGAGTGAAACGTGGCCAATAAATAGTTTGGACAAGAAGAGAATAGAAGCTTTCGAAATGTGGTGCTACAGAAGAATGTTGAAGATTAGATGGGTAAATCACATAACTAATGAGGAGGTATTTAATAGGATTGGGGAGAAGATAAGTTTGTGGCACTACTTGACTAGAAGAAGGGATCGGTTGGTAGGACATGTCCTGAGGCATCAAGGGATCACAAATTTAGCATTGGAGGGCAGTGTGGAGGGTAAAAATCGTAGAGGGAGACCAAGAGATGAATACACTAAGCAGATTCAGAAGGATGTAGGTTGCAGTAGGTACTGGGAGATGAAGGAGCTTGCACAGGATAGATTAGCAAGGAGAGCTGCATCAAACCAGTCTCAGGACTGAAGACCGCAAGAACAACATTAATGTCTGTGAGAACTTTAAGCCTTGTGAATGTTTCTGCATCAAGGACACTACTTCTTAGTGTATTATACAGCTTCAGTATGTTTCCTCTTACAAACAGTCCCCCAACAGTAAGAAATAGAACAGAAGGTCTGACTGGCAACATATTTTCAAATGTGGACACTGCTGAAATAGAAATTATTAATAACGATTTAGGGATATCTGATCATAATGCTGTCATCTGCAGAAATCCAATTATGCCTCTGAAAGGAGATGTACTTCTTTCTAACACAAGCAATTTCTCTGGAGACAAATACATTTATTTTGTAAATAGTCTAAGTAATGAATCTTGGTTAGGAGTGCTTTCACTGTCAGTTACTAACAAAACTTTATCTTCAGTATTCATGACTAATTCTGAAATGTGTTTTCCAAAGAACTGACACAGTCCACTCATGTGGAACCACTAAATCTAGTTGCTGGATTATGTCATGCATTAAGATTAATTGTATGACTCTAAAAAGGGTCAGTTCTTAATTGGAAAGGTCCACAGATGCTTCTAAGATAATGCTTCTAAGATAATATACTGACAGATAAATGGGACAACTACAAAGGAATGATAGTTTAACACAAATGTCGGGCAATAAATCAAAATCAACTCTCTACAGGAAATTGTATGAAGTGAAACATGGAAAAGATGTTAAGAGCAGGAAATTACGCTTACAAACACTGATGACATTAATATCGGCAAAAAAGATTTGCCAAATTACATAAT
This sequence comes from Schistocerca nitens, assembly GCF_023898315.1. Lineage (NCBI taxonomy): Eukaryota > Metazoa > Arthropoda > Insecta > Orthoptera > Acrididae > Schistocerca > Schistocerca nitens. Next base: position 609,003,222 of record NC_064616.1, read on the forward strand.
GATTACTTTATAAATGCCTACCAAACAATAAACTTAAATTTCACAAACCAGGATAAACTGAAGTATCTTACTTCTACATACAGCCTGAAGTTCGTTCCAACTAGTGAACATGAAGTAATGAAGGTGATTCAAAGCCTCAAATCCAAAGTTTTAGCGGGTTTAGATGAAATATCAGTGTGACTTACAATCCCTACTGATCCATAAATTAAAAACCCTTGGCTTACATTGCTAATTTATCATTCACTGAGGGTGTGTTCCCCCAGATTAAACCTAGAAAACAACAGTGTTGCAAGGAGTTAATTTAGATCTTTTAAAACCTTTTGGTACTATTAGTTATGAAATTCTTTTAGATACATTAGAAGCAACCGGAAAAAAGTGATAGAAAACAAATGGTTCCAATCAAATTTGCAAAATAAATCATAGGTTGTGCAACTCACATTAGCTCAATCCAAGCATAAAATCAGATTAGCATCTGAATCAAAGTCTAAACAGGTGTACCTCAGGATGGTATGTTAGGCACCCTCCTGTTTCTTATTTATATAAATTACAGACAGGCTTCAAACAGCAACTAAGAACATGTTATTTTAAGATGGCACTAGCATAATAGTGAGCAACATTATGAAATCTCCTCCTACAACAATAAATGAAGTCCTCAAGTCCTTGTATTGCCTGTTCAATGCTAATAGTCTGACCTTTAATGTGACCATAACAAATTACATTTCCTTTGGAAAAATGAATTGAAGTCACATCTCCAATTGGTACTGGGTGGTAACGAGTTAGGAAGTATGATGCACAAAACATTTAGGAACATATAAAAATTAAGACAAACTGGGAAGGCTACGTAACAAAACTCTCCCCCTACCTCAGTTCGGCATGTTTTGCCCTTGTGACGAAGCAAGCTGGGATATTTTTATTTCCCCTCTTGTTTTGCCATCTGCCTCCTTAGAATTCATTTTTTCACTTTTAACTAATTACCATGAACATACACGAGCATACTCTGAATTTTCATGAAAGAGAAAGGTTGGCCCTCAGTTTCAAAGAACAGAACACCAGATCTAATTTTGTGCTTAGATTTATGTATGTAACTGATTTCCTAATTTATTTAGACTATTTCTAGTTCTTATCTTTTGTTACAGGTGAAATCAGTAACTGTTTTGTAACGTAAATTCTATTGTTGACATATAAACAAATATAAATTCTGTACCTATAATAGACATTTGGAGGAACAGCTAATAGTATTCTTTAAGGATCTATTTGGTTCTATTTGAAAACATGTTAGCAAAGCCGGCTCTTAATTAATTCCAAAGTAATTAACAGTTTGGTCAAAAGTATTGTTTGTGTAACAATATTTGTTAATTTCATGATTTAAACAAATAATTCGACCTAACTCTTGTATTAAAGAACCAACTTTTCGATGTATTCAGTCAATTTAATGAGTTAAGTTTTAACTGTAATTTCTGTAAATTAAACTTCGAACAATGTGTACTTTCAGTACCTATTATTGTGATAATATGTAAGGGCCCAAATTCTGGTCCCGAGACAGTCAGTCCACAGCCGAGTTTCAGATGAGAAACCAGTGTTCGTTAGAACAACAACAACAACAACAACAACAATGCTTCAACTTAACTGTGAAATAAGTGTTACACAATTAGGCCCTGTGTTAAAACAATGACAATGTCTGATCAATTTGTACCTGATTATTCTGAAATAACAGTGAATTATGTGGTTATGTTTTTACTGCTCATAGATATTCAACAGTAAACTATTCTAGCAGTAGGTGGATGTTCGCCTGAAAACTATTACTGAGGCTTATCGAAAGTAAAACAACAGTGCACTTTCCATATTAAATGTGTATATAGGAGGGGGGGGGGGGGGGGAGGGGGGGTGAACAGTGAAAGTAATGTACTGTGAAACACACATATGCACTTGTCAGCTACATCATTTACAGTAGTCAGTGCTGTACTTCCACAACCATTTTTCAGCCAGTGTAACAACGCAATACACTGACACCAAGGACAATCAACGAAGAAACCGAAAGTGCACTGTCACACCATGAGAATCATTTCTAAGGTATTCTCCTCAGAATATGCTAGAATGCCTTATTTTGGTAACGTCAAGTCCATTCTAACTTCGGAATAGTTTCTCTAACATACAGAATAGTTCTTTAGGGTACAAATATAGTCAATTAAAAGGGGTTTTTTACACTGCAGGAAAGGGATATTTTAATCTTGTTACATAGCTCTACAAGAGCTCTTGCGAGCCCCTATTTAAAAAAATTGTGTATTCACCGTACCCTCTCTATAATATACAAATGTGGGTTGATGAGCTAATCCTGCACATCTAAAAACTAATAGTTATTACCATAGCTATTAACACAACTGTAGGTCTCTCTATGTAGAGTTAAACATAACTCATACACAAATATATGTGAGCCACTTTAGTGTCATTATTTATAGTATACTGCCACCTTACATAAAGAAAATGAAGAAGGAAGCAGCTTTCAGAGCAGAGTTGAACTCATTTCTTGTTGAAAAGCATCTCTATACTGTAAATTAATGTGTTAGCTTACACATATACTAGACCCTTCTCTATTGCTGAGTGCTTTTTAATCTATTAACAGAGATACCACCATATCTGTATAAGAATGTTTCTGCAATTTATTCTTGTTTTCACTGTTTCAGATATAATGAAACAGATCCCCTCAGAGAAGTGATCAGTTGCAAGAATTGCTGTGATGGATACAGTGTTGACAGGTGTTCCCATGTTTTACTTTTTAAGAAGTGTTATGTACTGCAGTCCTGTTTTACATTTCTTGCATATGTAATATAACAAAATGCTGGGTCCTAGTTATATCACTGAGTATATTTCTTGGTCATGTTGTAACATCATTTAAAAATAGGTATATTGATTTCTCTCCAAATCATACCATGAGAGGTGCTAGACATGTTAATGTACTTAGTCAGGAGGAGTGCAGATCATACAGCATTCTTCTATCCTGATTTAGGAATAAGGCAGACCATTCACCGAACAGCACAAGCATTGGGTCATGCGTGCTTGCAAGTGCACACACCCCTTTAAGGCCCTACATTATGCCATCTAGCACAATGCCACAAATGCAGTTTGGCAGGTGAATTACAGTGGAGTGGGGGTTGTGTCGGGTGAATTGGAAAGAGGAAGAAAGAGGCAGGAAGAGTGGTTGGGTATGGGTATGGGTATGTAGCAGCTTGGAGGGAGGCAGCAAGTGCACTGGCTAGGAATGTGAGGGGGAGAAGTGGCAGGTGCATGGGCTAAACATGTGACACACAAGTGCTGGAACCGGTGAGGTGTGGCGTACAATGAAGTGACATGGATGCATGGGTTGGGACAGGGGTGAAAAGAGAGGAAGGGTGAAAAAGAGAGGAAGGGTGAAAAAGAGAGGAAGGGTGAAAAAGAGAGGAAGGGTGAAAAAGAGAGGAAGGGTGAAAAAGAGAGGAAGGGTGAAAAAGAGAGGAAGGGTGAAAAAGAGAGGAAGGGTGAAAAAGAGAGGAAGGGTGAAAAAGAGAGGAAGGGTGAAAAAGAGAGGAAGGGTGAAAAAGAGAGGAAGGGTGAAAAAGAGAGGAAGGGTGAAAAAGAGAGGAAGGGTGAAAAGGGAGGAAGGGTGAAAAAGGGAGGAAGGGTGAAAAAGAGAGGAAGGGTGAAAAAGAGAGGAAGGGTGAAAAAGAGAGGAAGGGTGAAACTTCGCGTAGAGTGTGAGAGACAGTGGGTTACTGGAGAGTGAGGCCAGAAGTATTACGGGAACAAAGAATGTGTTGAGAGAATAACACCCATATTTATCTCCCATGTGGCTGATACAATAGGCTAATTAATTATTTTGTTTGTTTAATATATTTTCTTTGGTAAGAATAAGGGAAAGGGAAGATTTTATTTAATTTCTATAATAATGGGTGAGGTCACCAACAAGTTTAATTTTCTTACAGTTCTCAACACCTTTAACCCACACTGACACAGATTCAGATTCATTTATTTTACGATGATTCTTGGTCCTGAGAACAAAAGGCATGGTCGACAGGTAACATGATTTACCCATATATCTATTGAAGACCTCTGCAATGTGAAATGTTCGACAAGCGATGACGTCCTGGCTGTGTATTAGAAAGCTTTCTATCCAACCTCATATATCATCGGATAGACCGTAAGAGTGCACTTTTTGGAGCAAGCGACATTGTGGAACTGAGTCGAATGCCTTTTGAAAGTCGAGGAATATGGCATCAACCTGAGAGCCAGTATCTAGAGCCTATTGTTTATCATGTACAAAGAGGGCTAGCTGTGTCTCGCATGACTGCTGTATCCTAAAACTGTGCTGGTTTCTGCAGATGAGCTTCTCAAAATCTAGAAAGGTCATTATGTCTGAACAAAAAATATGTTCCATGATTCTACAACAAATCAATGTCAGTGAAATTGGCCAGTATTTAGGTGCATCTGATTTTCTACCATTTTAATAGACTGCTATGACCTGGGCCTACTTCCAGTCCTGTGGAACTTCCCGCTGTCCCAATGAATCTCTGATAGATGATGGATAAGAATGGTACTATATTTGTAGCATAGTCAACATAAAATCTTATGGGGATAGCGTCTGGGCCAGATGCCTTCCTGGCGTCTAAGGATCTTAACTATTACAATCCCTAATACAGTAACCACTATGTCAGCCATCCTTGAGTTTGTTCAATAATTGAAAGGGGAAATGGTGCTGCAGTCCTCTACCGTAAATGAGTTTTTGAAAGCTAGGTTTAGAATTTCGGCCTTCTGTTTATCGTCATCAGTTACATTACCCGTACTGCTAGCAAGGGAAGGTATTGAATTTTTTGTAGCGTTCATAGTTTTTACGTATGACCGAAATTTTTTGCTTTTTTCTTAAATCTGCAGATACAATATTGCTTTCAAGTTCGTGAAAAGAATCTCTCTCTGATCTTTTGACAGCTGCTTTCGTTTTGCATAATTTCTGTTTGTCAGCGGGGCAGTGACTACGTTTAAAACAACTGTGCAAAATTCTCTGCTTTCTCAGCAACTTCCTAATATGTTTGTTGAACCAAGCTGGATCCTTTCACTCTCCTATATTTTTGCTAGGCATATATTTCTCTAACATGTGGTGGACAATACCTTTAAATTCCGGCCAAAGATGATCAGTATCTTTGTATCCCGTGGTGAATGTTTGGAGCTGACTATGAAGATATTCCTTAATGACACTTATTTGTTTTCCCAAACAAGAAAACTCTATGCTATTTCTTTGGTATTTTTGCAACTTCCACTGCCATAGAAGCCACAACGACGTTGTTGTTGTTGTTGTTGTTGTGGTCTTCAGTCCAGAGGCTGGTTTGATGCAGCTCTCCATGCTACACTATCTGCGCAAGCTTCATCTCCCAGTACCTACTGCAACCTACATCCTTCTGAATCTGTTTAGTGTACATTATGGTCACTAATACCTTCTTCTAGGTTAACTTCCTCAAAAAGATCAGTTCTGCTTGTCACCAAGCTATCTAACATGTTCCCAACTCGTGTTGTTTTTCTAACCAATTACTCAAGGTTGTATGTTGAGAGTGCTCCTAGAATAACTTCACACGAGTCTTTGCTTCTGCCCCCTGTGATAAACGTGTCATTCTCCCAGTCAATGGATGTCAGATTAAAGTCTCCACCTATAACTAATGGATAATATGGATATTTATTTCGTATACACTCAAGACTTTCCGTGAAACATTCTGCGACGTTTGTTGCTGATGCTAGTGGTCTATAAAAACATCCTAATACAATGATCACTCCTTGGCCGATTGACAGCTTTGTCCAGACTATTTCACAGTCTGATCCAGTATCAATCTCAACTGTGTTTAAACAGCTTTTAACTGCAATGAACACACCACCTACCATAGCATCAGTCCTATCCTTCCTAAACATTGTCCAATCTGAGTTCAAAATTTCACTGCTATTTGTATCTGGTTTCTACCAGCATTTAGTACCTGATACAATATTGGCATTACTATTGTTTATTTTGGAGAGTAACTCAGGGATCTTGCTACAGACACTTCGACAATTTACTAACATGAGATTTAACGCATTTAAATCCATTGGAATGATCTGTTTAGACAAACTAACAATTTTTGCAGTTGGGGCACCCACATCAGTGTCATGAACTGGTAATTTTTCAGGACAATAGTTTGTTTCCCATGGGCAGGAACCTGATCTAAAAAACCCCCATGTGCATGCAACAAGTACTGTGCTACCCATGTAGCTGCTTCCTGTGTGTAGTGCACCCCTGATCTATCGAGGGGCGTCCTACAACCTTCCATCCCATAGCGTAGGTTGAGGAATCTACAACCATTTTCATCACATAGTCGACGTAGCCGCTGGTTTAGATTCTCCACTCGACTCCAAACCAGAAGACCCCAGTCCACCCTGGATACGATGCTGCAAATCGTCAGCTTGGCTTCCACTCCTCGAGAGATGGAGGCCGCCTTCACCAATTTAACCAGCCGTCGAAAGGACCAAAGGATTTCCTCGGAACCCTGACGAGTGGCATCACTGGTGCTGACATGTGCAACAATCTGCAGCTGGCTGCATGCCGCATGCTCGATAGCCGCCAGAAGAGCCTCTTCCACATCCCGGACAAGGCCCCCCTGCAAGCACACCGAGTGAACATTCGACTTCTTCCCCGTACTAGCTGTTATGATCCTGAGGGGCTCCATGACCCGCCTAACATTGGAGCTCACAATAACTAACAAAACCCTATCCCCAAGTGCCTGTCTGGACCTTGCTGATGGAGCAGCCACTATCCTTGCAGGAGGTGCATTCTGATCCGGCTCATCCTCCCTCCCCCCTCCCCCCAGAATCAGATAGCACACTGAATCTATTAGCAAAGGGTGTGGGATTTGGCAGTAGCCTGCATCCCCCATGCAACGATCACCTTGAGGTTCGAGACCTCGACACAGTCCGCTACCCACACTGAGGTTAGAGTGGGCCAGCCAGCTCAGTCACACCTGAGGTCGGCTCAGTGACAGAGAGCTGTGACATCCCCCCCTGCACATCTAGTACAGCAGAGGCTGCCCCAGGCACCCCATCCCCACCGCACCACAAGGTGGCACTCTGGGGCCTGTTGAATGTGGCCAATAAAGCTTCCAGTTGCGTTTGGACTGTGGCCAACTCCTCTTGCATCCACACACAAAAGACAAAGTCCCTATCTATTTAGGTAATATCTACATCTACATCTACACTCCGCAAGCCACCCAACGGTGTGTGGCGGAGGGCACTTTACGTGCCACTGGCATTATCTCCCTTTCCTGTTCCAGTCGCGTATGGTTCGCAGGAAGAACGACTGTCTGAAAGCCTCTGTGCGCACTCTAATCTCTCTAATTTTACATTCATGATCTCCTCGAGAGGTATAAGTAGGGGGAAGCAATATATTCGATACCTCATCCAGAAACACACCCTCTCGAAACCTGGGAGGAATGAGGATATGGTGCCTTGGCCCTGGTGCATATCATGAGGACATCATCAATGAACCTGAACCAGACAAAAGGTTTGGTGCAGTGGGAGGCTAGGAAGTTTTCCTCCATATCAGCCATAAAAACTTTGGCAGAGGATCATTTCCATGGGTGCCCCTGGCTGGGCAGTGCTGTGGATAGTAGTAAGCCAAAAACAAAGAGGAAGTTGAAATGAAATGAGAAACTTGGGTGCGAAGAACAGTATAAGGGAAAAAACATAAATCTGAGATAGTATGGGCTTCTCTTGATATAAGATATGGGATAGTTCGCGTATGGTTCGCGGGAAGAACGACTGTGAAAGCCTCCGTGCGTGCTCTAATCTCTCTAATTTTACATTCGTGATCTCCTCGGGAGGTATAAGTAGGGGGAAGCAATATATTCAATACCGCATCCAGAAACGCACCCTCTCGAAACCTGGCGAGCTAGGTTAATAATTGGCTCCTTTTACCGACCTCCCGACTCAGCAGCATTAGTGGCAGAACAACTGAGAGAAAATTTGGAATACATTTCACATAAATTTTCTCAGCATGTTATAGTCTTAGGTGGAGATTTCAATTTACCAGATATAGACTGGAACACTCAGATGTTTAGGACGGGTGGTAGGGACAGAGCATCGAGTGACATTATGTGTGATTTAATGTAAGAAATTAAGGAAACCTACTGCCTCACAAGGTTAACAGCTACACTCAACAATGAAAAACAATAAAAATGTATGGTGGAAGCTAGTTCTGTTGCTCATTTTCCTGCTAGGGGCTATCTAGTGAATATTATTAAAGAATTCAACAGTAACCTACGATAAGCTACACCTGCTGATTATCCCTCGTATTTACAATTTAAACAAATGTTTATTTACATGCTTAAATTACCTAATACAACTATAAAAACTGCTACCTTCAATGTATCGAGTCTAAATGACATTAATAAACATAAATACTGAGTACTGTACACTGACAGATGCAGGTACAAAACAAAACCTTAGGCTAAGAATAAGAATTCAGAATATAAAGCACAAATACGAACTCTACTTTATAGGAGCTGATGGGCTTACAGTTAATGATGTGGGCCGGGTACATTCCCAGTGGGAGGGAACTTATAAAACGGGAATATTGTCGGGAATATTTCTTTGGCCCAGGAAGATTCCCAAAAATTGGGAATTAATGAAAATTTTTAGATTTTGAATGTTGTAACACTTATTAACAGTTAAAGAACCTTAAAACTAGGGTAACTAAGTAAATTCATACATTTTAATCAAAGATTTATCATTCCATGCACTAATTTCCGTGCTTATTCCAGGCAAAACATCATTTACCATAAGTCTGGCAGAAAAAAATAATTAAAATATTCACTAGGCCTACTGTTTTTAGGCAAGTTGAAACCCCACATTTCTCTGAATGAAACCTTAACTTACAAAATATTTCTCTGAGGGCGTAATTCTCAACTGGCCGTTATCTGTAGTAATTTTTTTTCTTTAATTTTTCCAATCACTGATTTACTCAGATAGTGTAGTGTAACACTAATTTACCACGTATTTTACATTTGCTTAACTGTTAACGCTCACAGGTTGCGGTAGTCAAACGTATACAAGTGAGGTTTGAATTCACTGTCAGTATCACTTTTCCTAATAAAACGTATAAAAACTGCTACCTCAATGTATCAAATCTAAATGACACTAATAAACGTAAATACCGAATATTGTACACTGTGGAAGGGGTTATAGGCCTAGTTGCAAAAATTCACACTGTTCGTGGTTTTGAGGGTTTAATACAGACATAGCTGCAAATGGAGCCATCAGAGAGGTGAAGTTCAATGTCAAAGATGGTGGCACTTTGGGATAGGAGGATTAAGTGAAGCAGATGGGAGAGAAGTTATTTGTGGAGGAATGAGGATATGGTGCCTTGGCCCTGGTGCATATCATGAGGACATCATCAATGAACCTGAACCAGACAAAAGGTTTGGTGCAGTGGGAGGCTAGGAAGTTTTCCTCCATATCAGCCATAAAAACTTTGGCAGAGGATCATTTCCATGGGTGCCCCTGGCTGGGCAGTGCTGTGGATAGTAGTAAGCCAAAAACAAAGAGGAAGTTGAAATAAAATGAGAAACTTGGGTGCGAAGAACAGTATAAGGGAAAAAACATAAATCTGAGATAGTATGGGCTTCTCTTGATATAAGATATGGGATAGTTCCAATGAGAAATACCCAGTTGACTAACAACACGTAAATGTGGTTCAGGAAAGACGGTATTGCACCCTAACCTCACACAACCCTCTATAGAAGAACTGTTAAAATCAAACTCATTTTTAATCAGAAACATAAATAATGGTTTTTCCATAACAATAATGTCAACTGCTCAAGTATAAAATTTAAGAAATATGGAACTGTTGCCACGGACAAATCAGTGGGTAGGTTCAAGCAAACGTCTGGGTAGCTTTTCTTTCTCTCAACAAACTGAGCACCATTCATTTATTATTTATGATATTGTAACTGTATCTACACTGAAGAGCCATAGAAACTGGTACACCTGCCTGATAGTGTGTAGGGGCCCCCGCGAGCACGCAGACGTGCCGCAACACGACGTGGCATGGACTCTACTAATTTCTGAAACAGTGCTGGAGGGAAATGACACCATGAATCCTGCAGGGCTCTTCACACATCCATAAGAGTACCAGGGGGTGGAGATCTCTTCTGAAGTGCACATTGCAAGGCATCCCAGATATGCTCAACAGTGTTCATATCTGTTGAGTTTGGTGGGCAGCGAAAGTGTTTAAACTTGGAGGAGTGTTCCTGGAGCCACTCTGTAGCAATTCTGTGTGTGGGGGGTGTGAATGGATGCAGGTGATCAGACACGATACTTACATACGTGTCACCTGTCAGAGTCGTATCTAGACGTATCCAGGATCCCATATTACTTCAACTCCACATGCCGCACACCATTATAAAGCCTTCACCAGCTTGAACAGTCCCCTGCTGACATGCAGCGTCCATGGATTCATATCCATACACGTCCATTCGCTCTATACAATTTGAAATGAGACTTGTCCAACCAGGCCACATGTTTCCTGTCAACAGTCCAATGTTGGTGTTGACGGGCCCAGGCAAAGCGTACAGCTTTGTGTCACGCAGTCATCAATGGTACATGAGTGGGCCTTCGGCTCCAAAAGCCCATATCGATAATGTTTTGTAGAATGGTTCACAGGCTGACACTTGCTGATGGCCCAGTATTGAAATCCACTACTATTTGTGGAACGGTTGCACTTCTGTCACGTTGAATGATTATCTTCAGTTGTAGTTGGTTCTACTCTTGCAGGACCTTTTTCCGGCCACAGAAATGTTGGAGATTTGGTGTTTTACCGGATTCCTGATATTCACAGTACTCATGAAACGGTCGTATGGCGAAATCCCCACCTCATCAATACCGCAGAGATGCTGTGTACCATCGCTTGTGCGCCGACTAACACCACATTCAAACTCACTCAAATCTTCATGATCTGCCATTGTGCCAGCTGTAGCTGATCTAACAACTGTGGCAGACATTTCTTGTCTTACATAGGCATTGCCGACTGCAGCGCCATATTCTGCCTGTTTACATCTTTCTGTATTTGAATATTCATGCCTCTACCAGTTTCTTTGGCACTTCAGTGTATTTCATATAACGGACTGGTGAATACATACAGACCATCAGACACATTCAAATCCTTGCACGTAACAGGTGCCCACAGTCTGGTGATTATAAATGGTATGCAATCACAATTCCTGTATTTATGCCAAATCATGGTGATTAAAACTTCTTCCACAGCCAAGAATAAATTTTGTTAACTGTTAGTGCTAGGCAACCACCTAGTCATTAGTTATTTTCATTACATATTAATTGTTATGCCATAGTTTAGATATCACTAAAACTGTATGTCTGTCTGTAACCAGTTAGGTCAAAGAAAACCCAAGGCTTACAACCTCCAACAGAATAATGTTAGTAAACCTCTTCAGTAACAAAACAAATACTCGCGTTAATCAAGGCAGTGAAGCACATTTTCCTCTTTCTCCTCTATGAGATACTCATGCAAACTGCTAACATACAGCCATACAACAATGGGCAACTGTTACTTCAGAGAATCAGTTTTCACACTGCACATTTCAAAATGTAATGTGTTATCATGCACATGATTAAGAGAAATCATAATGAAATAACTACTTTTCCATATGCTTTCATATGACTAGCTTTTGGTAGCTACCTCAGTATCACACAGCAAAAACATGAGAAACAAATTTTGTCTTCATCATTGGGGACAAGAATTAAATTCTATAACTGCAGGTGTTAAAAAAGGTTACTACGGGTCTCCAGAAAGACAAACTCACCAGGCAACAAAATTTTCAATAATTCTTCAAAGACTGACAGTCTATGTTGCAGGATACATTCTGTAACAAGCAGTGAGTAAAAACAAGACTACAGTTAGTACTAAAGTTCTCAGATGTAACACTTAAAGACAGATCCCTCTGTAATTAAAGCCTTCCAAATGACACCCATAAGGGCACTATTTTTACTGAGGAGCTACACCCACTGGATTCTTATTTAGCAACATACAATTAATGCTGATAGCAGGGAAGGAAAGAAAAAGTTGAAATACCACATCTAAAAACATAAAGGCAAAGTAGGAGCACACAGTTTATGGACTGAAAGATTCACCAATTTCCACCTAATGTGAGGCAAAGATTTAGCATGAACTAATATGTTTTGTAATTTGCGTTCATTAATTATATGTTTGTAAGTGACCTGTGTACAACATATTTTAACATAAAATACATTACCAAAACAGAAAGGATGGTGTATGAGAAGTGGGTGGAGAGAATCAAAATTCTTTGGAGTTCATGAGAAATACACACTTATACAGTTCAAATCAGAATATATAAAAAAGGAGAAATTTTAATGGCTCTTCTAAGATCCAAGTATCTTCAAAATACTGAACTACCAACTGCCTCAAAATTTAGTAAAATTATATCGTAGTACGCATAAATATAGACATGGAAGGTCCACAGCACTACAGACTGAATATATCAATGAAATAGTGTCAGAGGAAGGGATATAAAGCCATTCTAGCGAAGAACTTTAATAAAAGAAATAATCCACAGAGAACTACCGGTATCTACAGATACATGGAAATAAAGGAACTGTAGGCTGAATGCTTCCCATCAGTATGGCCTGCACAGCAACAAGCAGGATGATGATGATTTTTTTTTTTTTTTTTTTTTTAATGAGGGTGCTGGTACCCACCTATAAAATTATTCAATCACCATTTTTCCGATCTTTTCCCATTATGCTGTGTGGATTATAACAAGTTCCCTGTTTTATTATGACAAGTATGCATTGCAAATCAGTAAACCACAAATCATAGAGTGGTCCAGTGTCATCGATTCATGATCCTTCAAGAAAATGCTCTTTCACAGCTACACTTTACTACTTTGTTTACTCAGAACTAGAATCAAGGTTCAAGCCTCTATATAAAGTGCTCCTACACATAAAAATCTCAGTTTAGTATAAATATAGAAAGTAATCCAAAAATAATTAAATTAATGGATTTATATCATCATATAGGACTAACAACTGCAAAGAGCCCATAAAACACAAATAAGTTTAAAGTTTTGTCAACAACACGGGAAATTCTATTTGCCAGACATACAATTATATAATGTTTTGGCATCATATGCACTTCAAGTTGTTTAGTTAGCTAGTTCATTACATGTTCCATGGATCAGTTGCATGATGAAGTGTAATAATGTGGAGCATGTCACTTTAAATTCATATCTCTAATTTGTAAATATGGCTACATGCTGAACATTTGTAAGTTATTTTTATTATTCTTATTGATATACAGATGTGAGTTAGTAATTCCTACCCACCACCTTTTACACATTACAATAACATTTTTCTACAGAACAGCAGGAAATACAGAGTAGGAGGAAACATCAGAGCTTCAGTATTTCTTTTGAATGTATTTTGGTCAATGAGATTTAATGTTTTCTGTTTTTTTTATTAGTATCAGTTTCAATTATCTTAATGTACAGAAAGTTCTGATTGAGAATAATGAATTATTTAGGAATAAAGGAGACAACTCACCTACAGGCAGAAGCACTGTGTCATCAACATCTACACATACAGAAGGTATGGAGCTTTACTTTGCCAGCTTTCAGAATGGAGCTGTAAGAGATCTATCTCTCTCTCTCTCTCTCTGTCACACACACACACACACACACACACACACACACACACACACACACACACACACACACCCTACAGTGTAGGAGAAACGTGTATGCACACATGCCTGTCCGAAAGCTAGCAAAGTAAAGGTCTGTACCTTTTGTGTGTGTATCTGTTGACGATGCGGCGCTTCTGCCTTTACACCTAAACAAGTCATTATTTCTCTTAAATATTAGACATGGTGAGGGATCAGTGGATATTTAATGTGGTTCTATGTCACTTGTTAATTAGCTGATTGCCACTTGGTACCTCTCATTGGGAGACTAATTCACGTAAATCAACATTTCCATGTTGCACCTTTTATTCTTTGTATATTCCCTTGACTTAGTATTACTCTATGGGTAAGGGATACCTCATTCCTTCGATTACTTTTCAAATTTTTAACAAGCATTTAATGCTATGTGTACTCTACTGGGAGTTGGTTCCTATTTTTCCTATTGTCAATTTTGTGCATTCAAAGTGTAATTGCAACTTTAATTTTATATTTTCTGGGCTGTTTGTGTCTGATAAGGTACTATTACGTCCCAAGTGCTTTCATTTAATCACTTTTTCACAACTTTGTATCGTTATGCTAAATTGGGGTTAATTCTATGTCTTCAGTATCAGTATTTTATTCATCTAAGGATCATTTTTACAACGATATACAATCTGTCAGCTTAATACACGGAGAACATAAATCATACAAAGAAACATAGAAATCTACATGTGTTTTCAATGAAGGAAGAACAGGACAAGTGGTTGGTCCTAACTTCGTTAAAGGAACCACACAAGAATTTGCCTGAAGCGATTTAGCAAAACCAAAGGAAACCTAAATCACAATGGCTGGACTGAGCATGAGCTTCCATCCTCCCAAATCAGAAGCCAGTGTCTTAACCAATGCACCACCTGATTCTGTGGTACATAATGTACACTTAGGTATACATTGTTCACTGTCTCTTCAAGCTTCAGCCCATAACAAGAGCACTTGTCGGTTAGGCTATGGCCTTGAAACTAGTTCAGACTATAGTATCCATGTAGAGAAGTTATTCCTGAAATATGACCAGTTAAAGGCAAAAATTTTCTTTGAAAAAAATTGACAAGATTATGAAAGATTCATGATCTAATATCAATGTTCCTGTGTCTACATAAATGAATCTGTTGTCATACCAGATTGAGGAGCATGAACATACTACAAGTCATCTGGCAGCGTAGAGACTGCCTGTGTGCAGCTGCCAAAGTGTGTTTGTGTTAATGTGTTGGGCTGTTACTGTGAGCTCTGATGTAACTTACTGTGGAGTTATCCTCAGATTCTGTGTTGCTGTTATAAACAGTGGTACAACTGTGGGGAGAAACAGAAGGATAACATGTCACAAAAAAGTCATTAAATTTTTTTGGGCACAATGTTCAGGAAGCTACCAAGCATGGCCGAATTCCTGAGACCATGTCTAATCACCTTCCACTCCAGAACTCTGCAATTCAGAAAATCACAAGAGCACATCAAATCAGTGATACTGCCAAGTTTGAAGTTTACCTTTGGAAGCCATGAACCACTTTCAGGGCAAATGGATATAATTAGTTACAAAGAAAGCTACATCAACAAGAGAACAAGTAAATAACAACCAGGAGGAACTTAAACAGCAAACTGCCTGCTTACTGTAGCCTACATATGAGGTGTTAATGACAGTCAGCTAGATTCTCCACTGAGGGGTAATCAATAATTCTATTATATCAGCAAACTAAGAGACTTCCTGGGTTCCCCTAAACACATAAACAAGCATCACGCACCAGAAGTGTACAAGCTGAGCTGTAATTGTTGACTGCTCTATACTGACAGGACAGGATGTAGTGTCAATAAACATACTGTGAAGCATGAGTGCAGTAGTATCCGGGACATCAGTAGTTTTATCATATGAGGCAGGCATACTCCCCTTGCCCATACAAAGCATTATCGGGTGAGATCAAGCTGATATTCAACAAGAAAGTTGGATGAAACTGACTACATTCCTTTCAAAGGAACCATACAGTTTCCAGAATGAATTCTCTCTCTATAGTAAAGAGTGCACCAATATGAAACTTTCTAGCAGATTAAAACTGTGTGCTAGAGTGGAACTTTAACTTGGAATCTTTTCCTTTCACAGAACTGTTCTACAAACTGAGCTATCCAAGCATCATTCACGATGCACCCTCGCAGCCTCTGTGCCAGTAGCTAATCTCCTACCTTTGAAACTACACAGAAGTTTTTAGCACACTTCTTTCGCACTGTCAGTCCATAGAAAAAGATGGAATTTTAATAGCTCGCAAGGCATGACTTGGATTAAACGCACTAAGCTCTAGCAATGTCAGGATTATGTAGCAACTCGGCAATGCTATTGGCAGAAAAATAATACTGGCATTCACATGTACTGATGAACATATTGGGCTCTCAATCCCACTTTCCCAGCATGAGAATGTAGTATCTTACCGTCATCACCACTTGTCCACGAGATCAATCAGTGGCATTGTCACAACAAACATTTGTAATGCCTCTGTTGTCCTACTGCGTATGTATACTTTCAGAGACGCCATAGTATCATATATTAAAGCCACATAACAAAAACATTTGAAATAAAAGGAACGGTGGTTTCGGGCTGCACTACGGGTCAATTTACCATCACAAAAAATTTCTAGAGTGAGGCAGTATTACAAAACCTTTTTTATTAACAGTAAAAGCAGACCAGGCCACGGCAGGAAGTATGCATCCGTTTCTAGAAGCCAGTCATAATACAGCTGACCAACACCTAACATCATAAATTGCAGGACAAAAGTCATAGTTTTCTTTCGAAAGAAATGTTATTGCATGGTACAGTTATGAAGACACAGTGAGATTTTAGAACTAAGACACCATTACGAAATGTTTATCTCGTTTACACATTTCAAAGGAAGATACTTCGAAGTGCCTTTAAGACCTTCTTTGAATAGACTTATTACACGAGTGGAGTATCATTTCTCAAATGGATAATGGTTCAATATGGTTCCAGAAACGTCACTGCGCAGGTATATTATTATCAAATGTCCTCTTACGAAATGACATTAATGAACCACGAAATTTTTCTAGACTAAGGACCCAACCACCTGTTTAGTTAAATCATTTCTACATAATTACCATATCAGGAGTCTCATAGTCCGACGCAGAACCTTTAAAACACGAATAGCAGACGCCCATCTTCCTTCACTACAGCTACCACACAATATACAACAATAACCAAATATTGAAGCTATTCAAAGATCTTCATACATGAAGTTCTGTGGGTCAAGATTACATTAAGTCAACTCCTAGCGGCACTAAAAACTTGCACCACATCCACCCTTTCCAGTTGTACAAGCCAACTTAACTGTGAAAGTATCCTACAGGTAGAAAGAACGGCCGACAGGCAGTACGAAATGTTTAAAGCCATCTACATTTATAACTTCATGTTCTTTCCGACACCACCACCCCAGGAGTATCTACAACTGCCGACGGATAGTACTAGCGAGAAAAAAAAACCTCTTTGGTTGTCGAGTGGTGTGCATTAAGAGCTGTCGTAGAGATAAGTGTTTAATTGAGTAATAACAATTGATTAAGGAAATATTATATCAGAAATAAGTACATTAATACCTATTATTGGCTATCAATTGTAGGTTTCACAATTTTGCGTATTTTCCGGAGAAAGAAAACATTTCATAGGCGCGAATTTTTTACTAGGATTTGTTTATGTTATCGTATACTCTAAATTACGTAATTATTTCAATAAAGTACAATTTGTGTTGTTAGTGTATTCTTGCAAGCTATCCATTTGGTTCTCTAGTAAGTAGCCGAAGTGAAAAGTTCCGAAATATGTGAAAAGTTCGTAGAACGTAGAGTCAGCTCTTTGTTTAGTTTCGTCACATTAACGATGCAGGTTTAATCATTTTTATTTCTCTAGAAGTTTTGAATTAGTATCGGAACTTAAGGCCTTAGCTTTCTAAGAAATTTAATATATTAACTGAGTAGTCTAGGAAGTTATTCTTGTGAGACTAAATCTAAATTTGTTTACCATAAGTGAGAAGTGCATGACTTACCATAGGACTGTTAGTTCCGGGGTGTGGTGTGAGAGCTGTAGCAGTTTCTTTCATGTGGGCGACTGTAGCGGTGTGGTAATTGTGGAAATAAACAAGGCTTATTGGTTGTGTGGGAATTTCTGTAGAGAGAGGAAGATAATAGAACAGCAGGAGAAGATTGCTGCCCTTCAGGAGTAACTAGATAAAGCAAAACAATATCTGTAAAGGTTAAGAAGAGAAATGTGGGAAGTGATGACACGTTATAGAAGAAATAGGAATAGGGCTTCCTCAGACAGTGTTACTGTGAATGTGGAAAACAGGTTTGATATGTTGTCACATTTGGAAACGGATGAGCCATGAGTACATGTAGGAACAGACAAGACACAACAAATTTTCAAAAAGTGTTCGAAGAGTAAGAAGCCAGAAAAAGTTGTGAAGAAGAAGAATGTTTGTTGTTAGGTAGTTCACATGGTAGAGGTGTTGGCCATTTGTTGCAGGATGAACTAGGGTCATATTATCAGGTCGCAAGTTTTTTTAAACCTAGTGCAAGTCTGGGTTTGGTAGTAGAGGATAGAGGTTCACTTTGCCAACATTTCACAGAGTAAGAAACCGCGGTAATAGTGGGTGAGACAGGCAACACGTAGACAGGGACCCTAATTATTCAATTGAGGGTGACCAGGTAAAGATAACTTCAGCAACAAGACATACTGGTGTTACGCCTGTAACTGTCTGAGGTGTCATGACCTGCCTCATTTAAACTCTTCTGTTAGGAGAGTTGATTTAGAGGTGGAAAGGCTGCTTGGATTCGGTTTGGGGCCTCATAATGGTGTGGCTCCTGTGGACTCTATCAGTAAGTGGGACTATACTAGGCATGGCCTTCATCTCAACAGGAAAGGGAAAACTGCCTGGGCTAACAGCAAACAACTTAAGGTAGGGCACTAGCACGAGTCACAAAGTATCTGTGGTTACAAGAGACAGTTCTTCTAGCGTAAGGAGGGCAGAAACAAAATATGTTCATAGACAGGTTGAAAATGACATTCCTATTGATAAAACACGCAGCCAGAAAGCAAATTTTAATGTACACAATTCATGCAGACAGCCTCTGGTTGAAACTAGAGATATTCGTAAATTGACAGAAAAATTACGTTCATCCAGCTGTAATTCAGCCAGTGCACAAAAATCAGTTATCCTTATTGCACCAGAATATCCGAGGACTAATGGGTACACTTAATGAGTTGTTTATTTATGTTGAATAATTAGAGTTGGGCAAAACAGCTGATATAATCTGCCTCTCTGATCATTATGTGCCCACTGTTATAGATATGTTGCCCGCATCTTGTGGTTGTGCGGTAGCGTTCTCGCTTCCCACGCCCGTGTTCCCGGGTTCGATTCCCGGCGGGGTCAGGGATTTTCTCCGCCTCGTGATGGCTGGGTGTTGTGTGAGGTCCTTAGGTTAGTTAGGTTTAAGTAGTTCTAAGTTCTAGGGGACTGATGACCATAGATGTTAAGTCCCATAGTGCTCAGAGCCATTTGAACCATTTATAGATATGTTAAATTTAACAGGATTCGAGTTAGCTGGTTATTTCAATAGAGAAAATATGGAGAAAGGAGGAGTTGCCACATTCGTCAGAAACTGTTTTGATTTCAATAGACTCTTGTACAGCAGAAGTAGTATTTTATAATAGGTCCTTTGTAATAGTAAGTATACACAGAGTACCTTCAGGAAACTGTAACCTCTTCATACAAAAATCGGAAGCTCTGTTGTCCCACCTCACACTAAAAAACAAGGAAATAGTGCTTGATGGTGATTTTAATGTGGATTTATTGAAAAGTTGTGCCACTGGACAGTTATTGCAGTCAGTAAAACTGTCATCCAATTTAATTACTACTGTGAGCTTCACAATTAAAATGCTCTGAGACTGCTATTAATAATATCTTTGTAGACAAACCTAAGAAAAAGGCATATCACAAAACCAATAGCAATTGGTCTATCTGTCCATGACATGCATCATCTTGTGTTACAGGATGAAACATTTCAGGATAAAAAATGTATTAAATCTGAGTACAGGAGGGTAATAAGTCAGTCAAAAATTGAGAATTTTAGGAGACTGCTCAAAGACATGAATTGAATAGATGTTTACAATACTTCTGACACAAATGAAAAATCGAAACATTCGTTAATAAAGTTACTTCCTCTTTTGAACACTGTTTTCCCCTAAAGATAATCCAAATCAAACAGAAGTCTAAAAATAAACTATGGATTACACAAGGAATAAAGATATGATGTGGGGCAAAATGGAGACTGTATCTATTATCTAGGAACAGCTCTGATGTTAGCATTGTAGTGCATTACAAAGAATACTGCAAAATATTGAAGCAAGTAATCCAGAAATCAAGGCAGCTTCATTATGAGAAAAAGATAATTACGTCAGGCAACAAAACAAAAACTGTATGGGATATAGCAAAGACAGAGACAGGTGGGGCCAGATAGCTCTAAAAATAAATGAGACATCGGTAACAAGTTGATGTAGTGTTGCAAACTTCTTAAACAAATACTTTGTTTCCATTACTGATAGTTTGGGGTTATTAGGTTCAGTGAACAGTGCAATGAAATATCTGAGACTAGTCTTCAAAAATAACTTCAGTAAAATGAAAATGACACTCATGTCTCCGAAACAAGTAGCATCCATCACAAAATCCTTAAAATCTAAATATTCTGGTGAGTATGATAACATATCAGCAAAGTTAATAAAAGAGTGCTCATGTGAGTTGAGTTCTATCTTTATTTACTTGTGTGATCAACCTCTTATCAGTAGAACATTTCCAGACCGGTTAAAATATGCTGAAGTTAAGCCTCTTTACAAGAAAGAGGATAAAGAGATACCATCAAACTATTGAACAATTTCACTTTTGCCAGCTTTTTTTAAAAATATTTGAAAAGTTGAACTCAAGTGTCTCCTTAAGCATATTACTAAAAATAATATATTGTTCAAGTAACAGTTTGGGTCTTTTAAGGGTTCTGATATAGAGAAAGCTATTTACACATGCAGTGAGAATGTGCTTAATTCATTAGATAACAAATTTTGGGCTACTGGCATTCTCTTAGACCTGTCAAAATCCTTTGACTGTGTGAATCTCAGCACTCTCTTAAGTAAATTCGAATATTATGGTGTCACTGGCAGTGCTGCAAAATGGACTGAGTCTTATCTAACAGGAAACAAAGGGTGTCATTGCGAAATACCAGTGCAGTAAGCAGTCTTCATCTGATTGGGAATTAATTATATGTGGTGTTCCTCAAGATTCCATCTTGGATCCGTTGCTTTTTCTTGTATACATTAATTACCTCTTGTCTGTTACACTGCTAGCTGCTAAGTTTGTTTTCTTTGTCGATGATATGAACATTGCAACAAGTAGCAAGTCAAGTACAGATTTAGAAATGATTGCTAATCAAATTTTCACTGATGTTAATAAATAGTTAGGAGCTAATTCACTTTCATTAAACTTTGGGGGAGGAGGACATAAGTGTTTAACGTTCCATCGACAGTGAGGTCATTAGAGATGGAGCACAAACTCGGATTAGGGAAGGGCGGGGAAGGAAACCGACTGTTCCCTTAAAAAGGAACCATCCAGGCATTTTCCTGAAACGATTTAGGTAAATCATGGAAAACCTGAATCAGGATGGCCGGAGACGGGTTTGACATAACATTGAAAAGAACCACTGTATGCAGTTCAGAACCTGTAAGAAATTTCCTTCCAGCATGTGTATAACATTTGAAGACATGCAGATGGAAGAGGTTGACATCGTTAAATTTCTGTGATTACAATTCGGCAATAAATTCAGCTGGGAAGGGCATACCAAAGAATTGTTGAAGTGCCTAAACAAGTCCCTACTTGCAACGAGAATGATTTCAGATAAAAAAACTCACATACATTGCTTACTTTCACTCTGTTATGTCATACAGGATCATATTCTGGAGTAACTCATCAAACTGAGCAAAAGTTTTAAGTGTGAAAATGTGTGTAATAAGAATCACCGTGTTGAAACCTGTTCAAGGAACTTTGTATTCTAAGCACTGGTTCTCAGTATATTTATTCCTTAATGAAATTTGTTACAAGTAATATATTTTTATTTCCAACCAATAGCTCAATACATAGTATCAGTACTAGGAATAAGAACAATCTACATAAAAACCTAAAATAACGTACCTTGGTCCCAAAAGTTTCAATAAATTTCCAGCAACCATTAAAAACTAGGTTTCAGATAAAGCATGATTTAAACATAGTTTGAAATACTTTTTGAGAGGAAACTCCTACTCTATAGATGAATATCTTAACAACGAATATTAGACCAGCTTAAGTAAAAACATCTGTTACTTGTAGATTTCACTTTTGACAGCACTTGGTCACAACAGTGAAGATTAGGTATTTTGTGAATGTTAAATTTATTAAAAGTGCATAACTATGTTTCATGCAGATAGTGTATTAATTATGTAAATATTAGCCCTTCCAGTTTACTGTAATGTATTCATCTATTTTGACAATCTCCTGACAAATGATCAGGGTAGTGAGTATTGTATTCAAATGTTTTATGTTCTACTTTTTGACATGTTCCACACCTACGAGATCATCTCATTTTTGGATCCATGGAACGAAAACATAATCTAATCTAGTGAATCTCGAAGTATTTCCTTGAAATGTTTCTAACACAGAGTAGGAATCTTGATCTTCCGTTACCAACTGAATAAGCAGTTTTGTTCTAGTTGCGTTTCCAAGTGGGAAAACTCTTGTAAGCTACCCGTAACTCGGGCGAATGTAATCTGCGTACCTATATCGAAAGATTAAATAATCTACATAGCTTGTAGGCACTAAATATAGTCAATGGACCTTTCTGTGAGGAGGAGGTCCCTTCCCAATGGTGAGTTGCATGCTCTTGGACTAAAGGGTGCTTAGGCTCTTCTGAGCATGAGATTGAGTGTCAACCAAAGAACAAGAATGGCTAAAACAGTATCCTGGCGCTGAGGAAAAAATACACAGAAGTAACTAAACAGTCACTCCTCAGTGCAGGCATTTCTGATGCTTAGGCCTATTCTTTAAACAAAAATCTAAATCTACTCATTCGTATGGGGAATTTAGAGCCATCATGGGATGTTGATTTAATTAGTGATTAACATTTGCAAGAATCAGAAACTGTACAGAGCCAACTTGTCAAATGTGAACTCAGCCTATAAACAAAACACGACCAATAGGTATCATACTGATACAGTTCACCTATTTTATTCTTTTGTAGAGGTAATTGATGGCAACTTGGTAAGTAACATTCAATTGAGAAATTAGTGTTCTTCACATACTCACATTATAAACTTAAGATCATAAACCTCAAGATTGCTGAAAAAAATAGAACTCAAATTGACCATTGAGTAAATGAGCCAGCTAATGAATTTGTGGAAGAAAACCCACTGAGATACAAACAGATGGTAGCAAATAATACGAAGCTACAGGAACCACACTAAGGAAGTTATAAGAAATATAGACAGTGATCTGACAGAACTAGAACGAAATGGAGCTACTTTAGACAGTAATCGCAGTTATGTAAGTACGAAAGATGACCAAATGAATACAAGATGCTGGTACAACGAGCAATGTCCCTCAACGAACATGTGTAATCACCTTCTAAGTCAGTTACTGCCAAACTTTGTTACAATATATGGTATGTGACATGCAGTTAAGCCATACATTCCGCTAAAGTGGCTGTCTCATAAATAAAGCAATTTCAAGGTCACACCCGCTGTGTAACGTCTTCAGTCGCAAAGTGCTGTGATTTGTCCACTTGACAGCTTTGCTGCCATAGACTTGTACAATGTAGTACTAGATCTGTTCAAAAAATTCCGGACTCTGTCCACAAAAACCTTCTACACTTACCTTTTACTAACTGTGCATGGTCTCCTTCGAAATACTCTCCTCCACAATTGATACACCACTCCCAACGCCGTTTCCACTTCCATAAGCAGTCTTTGTATGACTGTTGGTGCAGCACGCAATGTACTGTCTGAGAATTTTATTTTATCTTGTCTATTGTTGCAAATCTTCGGTCTTTCAATGGGCTTCTGAGCTTTGGAAACAAAAAAAGGCCTGCAGGGGTCAGTTCTGGAGAGTACGGAGGGTGAGGTAGCACAGTGATTTCGTATTTTGTGCAACAGTCACGCAGCAGCAGGGATGAATGTGTGGGTGCATTATCATGACACAAGAGCCATGCATTGTCTCGCCTCATTTCAGGCCGTTTCCTTCTCACATTTTCTAGCAGGCATATCCCGACAGTACCATATATTAAGTTTGTCCCTGTGGCACAAATTCATGACGTCAAAATCCTTCAAAGTCAAAGAAAAATATCAGCATGGCTTTGACATTTGTTCTGACCTGACGAGCTTTGTTTTGTCTTTCCCGACCCATTGTCAAGACTGAACCTCCATTCCATCATCATAACCGTAGACCCACACCTCATCACCAGTTCTGGTCCTCTTAAGGGACATCTCAATCTCGTTTGCGCGATCCAAAAGCTCTTTACAGATTGCGAGGCGAAGGTCTTTCTGGTCTTGACTCATGAACTGCGGGACGAACGTGGCGGCAAGACGATGCTGCCCAAGATGCTGTGACAGGATTTCATGACAGGGTCCAACTGAAATGTTACATTCTTCTGCAATCTCTCGGACAATCAATCTTCTATTGCCATGCACAGTTTCGTTGACATTCCTGACATGAGAGTCTTGGTAAACATGGAAGGGTGTCCTGAATGAGGGTCATCTTTAACTTCTGTCCTGCCATTTTCAAACCGTGTGAACCATTCATAATATCCAGTATGGCTTAAGCACCATTTGGTGTGTCTCTGTAATGGTTTTCCTTAGTTCCATGAAAAATGTATTGCAGATGCATTCCTCCTCTAACTCTATCATCTCGAAATTCACTAACTGCGTGACACAACATTCTACTCAATACAGGACTGAACAATAACTAACAGACATACAACAAGAAGCTTCTGGCAATAACACATTAGACACTGGCATGTGCAGAGATGCCAATCGCGTTTAGGCCTATTCACACTGTCCATCACTGCACCATCACGTCACAGAACCATCATGTCAAGATGTATTCACACTGTCTGTCACGTCATGGCACGTCAAGTCATTTCAAGTTACGTAATCTCAACTCGCATGGCTCTCCTCAGTTGTCTTTTTCGCGGGAATTGCGATCTTCACAAGATGATTTTCACCTGTTTTTGAGTGAGAAGTGCACCTACACAATGTGGTAGCTTATATACGTGGATGCTGGAGTGTACATTTATATGAAAATTATATTTGTTAAACTCAAATGGTTTTCAGCTTGCAGGGACAGGTTGTATGCTATAGAAGGAGGACAGAAGTGCAAAATAACACAAAAAAGGAATGTGTGTCCAAAAAATGTCATTATGTTGTACAGAAGAGGAATTTCACACATTATACAAGTAGCTATAGGAAGATGAATCTGCATTTTATCTTTTAGAAAGTCGTAGCATCAGTCTTTTTTCATTTGTTACACCAAAGTGCATTCAGAATAACTAAGAGGAACACAGTGTCATGAGCTGCCATCACATTCCATGAAAAATTGGTTTGTTAATGGGTAAGTTTAGTTGCTAACCCAGTGAAACTTTTTGTGCAATTGGCTTATCCTGCAATACTTTTCCCTTCAAGATTTATGGTTTTTTTTTACATTTACTATTTGGATTTTAATAGGTCAAGTGCCTTCCTTGTACATACTGCAGTTAGCTAGTGAAACCACAAATATTGATCACTGATGCTTGCAAAACTATTTCACACAAAAACTCGAAAGCTGCTTAACAATAAATAAGCCTGCCACAAACATGTATATAAAAAAAAATAAGTTGCAGTGTTTGAAGGTTGCTGTCTAGTTCTTTATGAAACACTACAAATGCCTGAAAACATTAAAATAAAGTCCACATAGTAATCCATCTGAGTCTACCCACAGTGCTTTTTTTTTTTCACTTGACGCTGCAGCCATATTTCAATCCTTCTCATTGTAAACTATTATATACGGTAATGGTATGTATAAAAATCTACTTTATAAATATAGTAAAAGGCACGTAATTTAGTATGCGCATGTCGTACAATTCAGACTGCTACCTCACTGCTTCAATTAACCTTTCGTTATTTATTACAAATTTTAGCAAGAGAAAGAACTAAACAAACAAATTTATAACAGATAACGAATAACATACAGCTGATATCAACCACGAAAACCAGACAAAACGGAATATGGAGATTTGCATGGTCACACATCATGAGGAAGTGAGTTCAGAGGCACGTGATTAACAATGGATGGACGACGTCAACCGTAAAAAAAAATTCCTGGGAAACCTTGACGATGCCATGGAGTGATGTGACGGGACAGGGTGGCCAATGTGGATGCCGACATTTGAAATAGATTGCAGAATGTTTCGACCAGACAGGACGTGGCGCGACAGCTATTGTGCATTGGCCTTTCTGCTCCAACACACGATTGGCGCCAAATTACGAATGTTGCGGAATTTTCTGAACAGACTGATGGTGAAGCGGTTAGCGCCAGCTGTAACACTCAGTATTACCTAGTGGTATCGTGTGTTCACTCGTAATTTCAGTCTTCTGTGAAAAGGTGGACTGACTTGTATTTACAGTAAGCATAATGTAGAAGCAAGGGCCAATGTGTGGGGCTAGACTGCGGTGCGCATAAAGCACGACAAGACATTCGAGAACAGGACGTGGCGCGACAGCTAGTGTGAATTGGCCTTTCTGCTCCAACACACGATTGGCGCCAAATTACGAATGTTGCGGAATTTTCTGAACAGACTGATGGTGAAGCGGTTAGCGCCAGCTGTAACACTCAGTATTACCTTGTGGTATCGTGTGTTCACTCGTAATTTCAGTCTTCTGTGAAAAGGTGGACTGACTTGTATTTACAGTAAGCATAATTTAGAAGCAAGGGCCAATGTGTGGGGCTAGACTGCGGTGTGCATAAAGCACGACAAGACATTCGAGAACAGACTAAAATTGTTGTGTTGAACGTACTGAAGCTGGCGAACACAGTAACTAGGAGTAATATTATTTTTGCGCAAATTCTTAAGCTGACAGCAAAAGCTTGTGGTATTTCAGAATCGACTAATGCAGTATTAACAGTGTTATAACATTCGTAGAGACTCCAGATATGAGCACGTGTTTTGAGTCTCCAAAAAAGGAGTATAACCAAGAACAGAAATCTACTGAATTTGACAGTTTTAACAAAAAGTTAGTGCGCAGAACTATACTTCGTTATTAGCACAGAGGAGAGTATCCAAATCTAAAAAAATACAGAATGACCTCGTTAAAAAAAATTATTATTATGCTGTTGAAACCTCTGTTCTTCATCTTCTTTGCTCACTTGATTTTCAGTTCAGAAAGTGTAATGATGGAGGAAAATTTCTAATGGAATAAAGAGGCATTGCATCAGCTAGAGTGAAGTTTTTGGGTATAATGCACTTATTGGGTGCTGAGGAGAATAGGCTTTAGATAAAACTTGGGTTTCATGGAAAAATGCGAACAAATATATTTTATTCGACTTCAGTGGACGTCGTACTTTGTAACAGTACCTATACTTATTTTTGTACAGCTTATATCAGCAGTCTGTGTGATATGTGTAGTGACGGAAGGTCTGCAACAGATGCAAATAACAAAATTTTGGGTGTTATGGAATGTTCTCTGTTCTGTTATCAAAGCCGTTGGAATAAAGCTCAAATGTTCAAATGTGTGTGAAATCTTATGAGACTTAACTGCTAAGGTCATCAGTCCCTAAGCTTACACACTATTTAACCTAAAATATCCTAAGGACAAACACACACACCCATGCCCGAGGGAGGACTTGAACCTCTGCCGGGACCGAACAAAGCTCCTAACGGCGACATATAAGCATTCGAGTGCTGCTGTACATGAAGTCTCTAGCAAATAAGTCTACTTTCATAGGTGACAAGATACAATAATGATGTCTTAGATGTTATCAAAATTAATTGTATAGTTTCCTTAACAACTTTCTCGCTGGAAGTTTCTGAGAGGTCCAACGGAACACAAATTCATCAGCGATGACATTATTCATTACACAGGAGAGACAATTTCATGACTCTTACGGTATTTTAGTTTTTTTAAGAATACTTTTATGTTTTCACAGTGAAATATGTATGATATGCATCTATAAACTTTGTGAATGTTCATATATTTTGTTCGGTTCAATTATGCCTGTGCTTCTGTTTTTTTCCACAAGGTGAAGTAAAAAATTATTGTTCTCGAAAATTTCTTGCTACCTTCGAGTTTTCTTTTTTTCATTAAAGCTATTAAGGAATTTCTTTTGGTAAGTATTCCATCATGTTCTAGACTAATAATAGAGATTTCTAACATTTGAAACTATCACTATTAACAATGCTGTAAGATAGTGTGCAAGACTCTAATGTACCTATTTTCGTGACACCCACTATACTGCTGGTCATAGGTTTGTTATAATACATATGGAGCTAATCATGAGGTGACAGATGTCTAACATGTGTGAAAAATGATATCGAAATAATGGTAAAGGTAGACTAGCTTTATAGATTAGTGGTACACTTAATTTCAATCCCACTGCCCAACATCAATTTACAAACAATAGCTGCAGAAATAATTAGTGGCAACTATCAATTTAGCGTCCTCCAAATTGCTGTAATTTTAAAAAATTTCTGCACACAGTGCTACAACACTTAATAAAACCATTTCTAATTGGTGGCGACTTCAGTGGTCCTCATATAGCAGATGGTGTCACGTGAATTATGAAGCAGGGGAGGTCATAATGTCTTGTATAGACAAGTACAACATGATTGAATACCATGTTGGATCTGCAGCCTTAAACCAAGGTCAATGTATGAGACGAACAGCAGTAGATATAACATTAATCTTTAACAAGATTACATCATGGTCTCTTCAGCAGAACACAGTGGGGTTAGACCACTTCCCTAGAATCATGGCTGTTCATAACTTGAATAATAAACAAACCTATTTTTCTAATAAATCGATTTGAAATATGAAAAAGCAGATCGACAAAGTTATAGCCAAATTTTTGATTCAGGAGTACAGTCATGAATAAAAGTCAACCACTACACTAAGTTTGTTCACAGATAATGTTCTTCTATATCACGTAGCAAATAATTTCATCCTAACAAGACCATTAAAAGTAAATACAAGAAGGCTAGTAAATCTGTGGTGAAATGAAGAGTGCAACAAAGCAATACAAGACAGAAGAAAGGCGTTAAGAGAACGTCTTATGTAACTGACATGAATAACATCTTTATTTAAAAACGAACTGCAGCTACATACAGTCAAGAAGGTAATTGGCAGAACCAAGAGGAACAGCTGGATTAAATATTTAACATCCTACCAAAGGACACTAACTCAGCAGAGATATGCTACAAGGTTAACAACTTCAGAATAATCGTCCCCGCATCCTATAGCACATAACACTGACCAACAAGGAAAATGTTTTGGGCTCGAAGATAGCTAATTCTCATGTATTTCCACCTGCTAAATTAAAAAATCACCATAAAAGTGACAGATTAGCTCTTGGTTTGGATATAAAGTGACATTTCATTTTATATAGTCAAAATTTTGTTTTTGGAGGTGGCACACCAGTCCAATAACAAAACACAAATGGTCTTAAGCTGTTTCTTAGTCTTAAACATCGACACTGTTGCTGTGACTGTCAGTTTCAATATATTCAAATAACTTATGGGTTTGCTGCCGGGTAACATCGTCGAACACCGCCGATATTTCGACAGGAGCACACCCTGTCATTCTCAAAGCACGAATGTAAGGAAGAAAAAATGTGCTAGCAAATTTAATACCTCGGTTCACAGAGGAGAAACAAGGAAGATACCACACACAGAACAAGTGTCAACACAAACAAAGATAACCAACATCAGAAATATCGATAGTTACTATTAATCAACAGGTGAGGTAGCACTAATTCTATCCCTCTTTTTTTTTATGACAGACAGAGCCGGATTCCAAGCAGCATTTAAACAAAATCCACCATCTCTGTTAATAAGGTTGCTTGATAGTCTGATTTCAACAACTTCCTTAATAACACTATCCCAATAGCTGGACGTGCAAGCCAGAATCTCCGTGTTGTTGTATTCCATAGGATGACCAGTGTCAAGGCAATGTTCTGCAATAGCGGATTTGCTCGGCTGTTGTAAGCGTGTGTGACGCTTATGTTCAATACTCCGGTCTTCCACAGTCCTAATTGTCTGACCAATATATGACACGCCACAACTGCAAGGACCCCAGCCTTACACAAACCAAGATCATCTTTTACGGACGCCAACAGGGCCTTAATCTTGGAAGGTGGTCGAAAAACACATTTCACATCATATTTACGTAAAATACGGCCAATCCTGTTGGAAATGCTTCCTGCGTAAGACAAAAAGGCCGTAGACTTAGGTGCCACTTCGTTGCTATCGTCACTCACCCGTTGCACAGAAGGCTGATGGCGCAACGCATGTTTGATCTGCCTCTCACTATAACCATTCTGACGAAAGGTGACTTCGAGATGTGCTAGCTCAGCTGCCAAACTTTCAGGGTCTGAGATAACGTGGGCCCTGTGAACCAATGTGCGAAGTACTCCTTCACGCTGAGCTGGATGGTGACAACTATCAGCTCGCAGATACAAGTCAGTGTTGGTAGGCTTCCTATAAACAGAATGTCCCAACGTACCATCAGTCTTCCTTTTGACCAACACATCAAGGAAGGGAAGACATCCATTCTTTTTCACCTCCATAATGAACTGAATATTCAGGTGGATTGAATTCAGATGTTCCAAAAACCGGTTTAAATTCTCACTACCATGAGGCCAAACAACAAAAGTATCGTCTACATATCTGAAAAAAAACACACAGGTTTCAAGGTCGCTGACTCCAATGCACGTTCCTCAAAGTCCTCCATAAACAAATTGGCCACAATAGGTGACAACGGGCTTCCCATTGCAACTCCATCAGTCCGTTCGTAGTACTGACCATTGAATAAAAAGTAAGTGGAAGACAGTCATCAAAGACTGCCCAAATTCAGCCCCAGGACTCGATAAGATCTCTTACCCTATGATACAATTTATGCCTTGGAACACTATAGAACTGCTGCTCCAGATACATGGTCCAGTCACAATAATATGCCCACCACCTGTGTCTGAGGACAACGTGCAGCAACCACTCACAGACAGCAGGTGGCAGTACTAGCAGTGGATGGTACATAAAGCATGTTAGGGGATATAAAAAATGTGGTGATTTATCTGACATTGAAAAGTGCATTATTTTCAGCTTTCGGGCTCAGGGCTGAAGCATTTCTGAAATGACTATGTTTGTAAGTTGTTTGTGTGCTGTTGTGGTTAAAGTATACCATGTATGGCAAAATAGCGATATCCAAAACAGGCGACGAGGCAACTGTGGTCCACCCCAGATGATAGATGACAGGGGTGAGCAGCGGCTTTGGAAATGTCTACAGGCGAGTAGATGTGCAACTGTTGAGCAATTGACTGCTCACATGAACCAAGGGCTACCCATAGTGTATCCTAAACGAGCGTTCAGCAAATGTTGCTGCTTATGGGCCTCCAAAGTGGACGGACACATGGTTCATGTACACATGCTAACTGCCAACATTTGTGATGAAGGCTGAAATTTGCAAGTCAGTACGGAACTGGACTTCCACTGAGTGGCGACTTGTGAACCACGTTTTATGCTCCGTCATAAACGCCCTGCAACAATCGTCAGGAGGGTCAAGGCCAGAGGAGGGAGTGTTATGGTCTGGGAAATATTTTCATGGTATTGCTTTGGCGACCTCTCCAATATGGAAAGCATAATGGTTTAACACAAGTATGCATATATCCTTGGGGACCATGTCTACCTCTACATGCAGTTTCTTTCTCCTTGGCACAATGGCATCTACCAGCAGCACAATGCAATGTGTCACACAGTTAGCAGTGTACATGTGTAGTTTGAAGAGCACCAGGATGAGTTTACCGTTCTACCCTGGCCACCAAAGTTCCTGGATTTAAACCCAATTGAGAATCTGTGGGACGACCTCAATTAGGCTGTTTGTGCCATGTGTCCTCAACAAACCTAGCGTAGATGCCCGCGGCACTGCAGTCAGTATGGCCCCACATCCTTGTTGGTATCTTGCAGAACCTGGCTGACCATTTTCTTGCACATCTCGCAGCCGTCCACTTTGCTGAAGGTGATTATTGAGGCTTTTCACAGGTGATAACATTAATATGCCTGGACATTGTATTTAGCAGAATATAGATGCAACAAAAACTGGCTCAAGACTGGAAGAGACAGATTATAATTCCTATCTACAAAAACAGAAAAATCCATTTTTGTCTTCATTCTACAGATTAATCGCATTATTGTGATACACTGACAAACCACAGGAAACATTAATAAAAAAGTGTTTGAATTGGTAGCTAGAATTCTTGTTCTCACTAGCTTACTCTCAATTTGAATTTTGGAGAGGTACATGTTGTTTGAACAATATCTTTAATTTAGTCTCTTCAGTGTTAATCGGCTTTGGTGAACAGAAATATACAGTTGGCTCATCTTCACATATTTTGAAGTCCTACGATAATGTACAAATATACATCCTGTTTGCTGAGTTACAACAATAAGGAGCACCACCACAAGGATCTGTGCTGAGTCCAGTCTTATATGCAGTTTACACTCATGACATCGGAAGAGTTTTAACTCAGTCAGTTAGAATCATTCAGTCTGCTGATGACATATGACTTTTCTCTTCCCACAAATCTATAGGCTGCTGTAAACAACTCACACCATAGATAACTAATTTAAGCCAATGGTTCTTCAGCAATGGTCTGATGATCACACCAGAGAAATCTCCAGTAGCAATATTTACTAAGAATGGCGGCATATCAAGATACAGTATAATACAAGTGGGAGATAGGGTTCTAAAGGTGAAGATGCAAATTAGGTTCCTAGGAATGATATTGGACAGCAAACTTACCTGGTGGCGCATATCAGCACCATACTTGAAACTACAATATGCTTAATGTAACTTGATTTCCCACTATCACGTAGTGGTGCCCGCCCTATCCATGTGTGTGCTACTGCTTTACCATTCTAATATCGCTGCATATACACCTGCTTACAAGCGACGAAGTTTGTAGCATTCAAAGCATTAGTCATTGAAGTACATGAGCTGCCCATTTGTATAAGAAGTAAAATGCAGATGGTAGAGAAACAACTCTTTACCAGCCCTCTAATACATAATATCCTGTGGTTTTGCCATAAAGACCCAAGAAAATGAGGCAAGAGATACTACAATTTCATTCTGGCATGCAGTGAACTTGCAGATATGTGCAGTGAAATTGCCTGAGGCACAAAGTGGCCTTTTTTTATATTACTGCTTTATTCCCAGGAATTATATCTCGTTCCACCCGATAAATGGAAAGACCGCCTTTTTTGAGATAAGCAAACCTTTGTAAACGGACTGATGGAACACAGGAACCATATAATCTACACATATACAGATGACTCCTCCCTCGCCCCCATGAACCAAGGACCTTGCCCTCGGTGGGGTGGCTTGTGTGCCTCAGTGGTACAGATAGCCATACTGTAGGTGCAACCACAACAGACGGGTATTTGTTGAGAGGCCAGACAAATGCGTAGATCCTGAAGAAGGGCAAAAGCCTTTTCAGTAGGTAAACAAAACTGACATTCTACGGATTGGAGTGTGGAATGTTAGATCCCTTAATCGGATAGGTAGGTTAGAAATGGGAAATGGATAGGTTGCAGGTTGCTATATTGGGAATCAGTGAAATTCGGTGGCAGGAGGAACAAGACTTCTCGTCAAGTGAATACATGGAGGTAAATACAAATTCAAATAGGAGTAATGTATGAGTGGGTTTAATAATGAACAAGAAAATAGGAGTGCAGACAAGCTACTATGAGCAGCATACTGAATGCATTATTGGAGCCAAGACAGACACAAAGCCCACGTATACCACAGTAGCACAAGTTCATGTGCCAACTAGCTCCACAGAGGATGAAGAGAGTGAAGAAATGTATGATGAGATGAAATAAATTATTGAGGTAGTGAAAGGAGACGAAAATTTCATTGTGATGAGTGACTGAAATTCGACAGCAGGAAAC
Source organism: Schistocerca nitens (assembly GCF_023898315.1). Taxonomy (NCBI): domain Eukaryota; kingdom Metazoa; phylum Arthropoda; class Insecta; order Orthoptera; family Acrididae; genus Schistocerca; species Schistocerca nitens. The sequence goes on from NC_064616.1 coordinate 609,037,246, forward strand.
GGAAGAGAAGGAAAAATAACAGTTGAATATGGACTGGTGGAAAGAAATGAAAGAGGAAGCTGCCTGGTAGAATTTCACACACAGCATACTTCAATCACTGCAATCACTCGGTTTACGAATCATGAAAGATGGTTGTATACTTGGAAGAGACCTGGAGACACTGAAAGGTTTCAGACTGATGACATAATGGTTAGACAGAAAGTTAAGAACCAGATTTTAAACTGGGAGACATTTCCAGGGGCAGATGTGGACTATGACATCAATTTGTAGGTTATGAGCTGTATATCAAAATTAAAGAAATTGGAAAAAGATAGGAAGATGGGACCTCGATAAATTTAAAGAACCAGAGGCCGTCGAGACTTTCAGAGGGAGAATTAGGGAACGATTAACTAAAGCAGGGGAAAGGAATACGGTAGCAGACGAGTGGGTAATTTTAAGAGATGAAATAGTGAAAGCAGCAGAGGATCAAATAGGAAAAAGACGGCCTAGAAGAAACCCTTGGATAATACAAGAGGTATTGAATTTAACTGATGAGAGGAGAAAATTTAAAAATGCAGCAAATGAAGTAGGCGAAAAGGAATACAAATGTTTAAAAAATAAAACTGACAGGAAGTGCAAAACTGATAAGCAGGGGTGGTTAGAGGACAAATGTAAGGCTATAGAAGCATATTTCACTAGGGGAAAGATAGGAAAATTAAAGAGGCCTTTGGAGAAAAGAGAATCAGCTGTATTAATGTCAAGAGCTCACATGAAAAACCAGTCCTATACGAAAAAGGAAAAGCTGGAAGGTGGAAGGAGTGTATAGAGGGTCTATACAAGGGAGATGAATTCCAGTTGTGAAAATTACCGAACTATCAGTTTAATAAGTCATGGCTGCAAAATACTAACAACAAGATTCTGAAGAAATGTAGGAACACGCGAGGCAATACTGACCCTACGACTTACCTTGGAAGATAGGTTAAGGAAAGACAAACCTACGATTATAGCATTTGTAGACTTTTGACGATGTTGACTGTTGATTGGCGACTCCATAGAGTGCTGTGTGCACAACGACTATATGATAAATAAAATTAGAAGGAAGGTTAGCGTTGGCCGTAATTTTGGTGATTTATTGATGATTTATTAATAAATCATCAAAATTACGGCCAACGCTGACCTGCCTTCTAATGTTGACTGTAATACTCTCTTTGAAAATCTGAAGGTGGCAGGGGTTAAAATACAGGGAAAGAGAGACTATTTACAACTTCTATAGAAACCAGACGGCAGTTGTGTGAGTCGAGAGGCATAAATGGGAAGCAGTGGTTGAGAAGGGAGTGAGACAGGGTTGTAGTCTAGGACTCACCACGGCTGTCGGCGGCTCCACAGCTAGGTGAAGTACCGCGCTAATGCCTGAACAAAAGCGTCAAGTGGCGGCACCCCTTTGATACTGATACCTGAGAAATTCCTGTCGCCGTCCACCGCCTTCTCAAGTGGTCTGTATGCATGAACTAACCAGTCGGATACCAGCGCACGCGAGAGACGCCTTCCTTCCAAAGCAAATACCTGACGGGGAATCGATCCAGAAACACTTCTGAAGTTAATAAATAATTAATTTCCGGTCACATGATCGGGATGTAGGGGATAAAAGGCAGATTCAGTAGCTATTTCACACTCGCAAATTGATGATGTCACAAAACTACTAGCAGGCTGATTCTAAATACACTTTAAAAAAGATCGTTGCTTACAAAGAGAGAGAACTATAGTTTGCTTTGCAGATGACATAGGAATTGCCGGCCGCGGTGGTCTAGCGGTTCTGGCGCTGCAGTCCGGAACCGCGGGACTGCTACGGTCGCAGGTTCGAATCCTGCCTCGGGCATGGGTGTGTGTGATGTCCTTAGGTTAGTTAGGTTTAAGTAGTTCTAAGTTCTAGGGGACTTATGACCTAAGATGTTGAGTCCCATAGTGCTCAGAGCCATTTGAACCATTTTTTGAACATAGGAATTAGCATGGTATATTTCATTCCGCCATGGGTTCTAAATTGCTCCAACCTTCCTGGGGCACTTCCTTGTGGTGCATTTCAGGAACTGCTTCAGGTGTTATTAAATCTGGTGCGGAATATCACATCTTGAAGATGTTGCTTCAGAATATGTACCACAAGAAATATTGATTAGATCGTTAATATAGCGTCTAAACAATTTGCTTCACACAGTTTAAAAATACTCTAAATAAAAAATAGCGTGGGTGCATAAATAACAGTGTTACGTTTTTGACGAGAAATTTTATTAAATAATCAAAACCTGTTATTATTTGATGTAATGATTGGAAGCTGTGATATATGGAATGATAGCTGGAATTTCAAATTTCGACGTGAATTTATTATGTCACAGTTACAGAGTTCCCGACCACTACATGTCTCCTAAGTGTATTTTCTTTTTCAAAGCGCTATAGAATTCCTAACATGACTGGTTATTTCCATTACACCAGGATGGGACAGTGATGGGCTAGTAGCAGCAGCAACAACAAATATCTATGCAAGCCAAAGTCCACTGTGATGTACTGACAACACAACACACTTAAACCACGATCCAGTCCATAGTTATAAGTTGTCACGGCTTGATGTCAGAGATCGCTATAAACCCGGAATTCGGCGTTGCGGCCAGGTTTTTAAATCATTAACGAAGATTATTTACATCATAACGGAAATGTATGAAGACTATGAATGTCAAGCACTACATAATGGAGAACTAACAGAGCCTTTCCAAGTTAACCTGGAAGTACGACAAGGTTTTATTCTTTCGCCAACACTTTTTCTTTTGGTGTTGGACCATGTGATGAAGAGAGTGATGGGGGGACGGAAGAAAGGTGTGCAATGGGGGATGCGGGATAGTCTCGAAGATCTAGATTTCGCAGACAAGATGTGCTTAATGGCATAACGATACCGAGACATCGAAGATAAACTGGTCAGGTAACAGAGAGAGGCAGCAGTTGCAGGCCTCAAGATAAATGTTCGCAAAACCAAAGAAATGCGGATAAATTCGACGATCACGAATAGGCTGGCCATGAATGGAGAGAACGTAGAACAGGTACAATCTTTCCTCTATCTCGGAAGTATAGTCATGACTACAGGAGGGGTTGAGGAGGACGTCTGTAGACGCATCCGCAAAGCAAATGGTGCGTTTGTACAAATGTACCCTGTTTGGAGAAATAGGAACATCTCAAAGAAGACCAAACTCCGACTTTTCAATAGCAATGTGAAGGCTGTTCTGTTGTATGGTTGTGAAACTTGGAAGGTGACTAACCACATCAAAAACCAGCTGCAAGTTTTTATCAGCCACTGTCTCCGGCGTACTTTAAATTTGAGATGGTCACATATAACGACAAATGAAGATGTTTGGAGGGGGACAAATCAGCAACTAATCAATATACAAATCAAGAAAAGAAAATGGAACTGAATTGGGCATACATTGAGGAAACAAAGATGAAGTTGTTGAAAGGGTGCCATTGGATTGGAACCCACAAGGAATTAGAAAACGTGGTCGTCCCAAACAGACCTGGAAAAGGACGATCGAGAGAGAAGCTGCAGAGGATGGGAAAACCTGGAGTGAAGTGAAGAGCCTTGCTGGAAATCGTACCACGTGGAGGAATTTCATCCCGGCCCTATGTTCCAGAGGGACCAACAGGAACTAAGTCATGTAACTCATAGAATACCTAAATTTGTTCTCTCCACTACATTCGGAACAAGGAAAGCTCTACTGTGTGATAGGATAAAGACAACAGCAAATACCACTGCAAGACAGAGTCCACTGGCATGTATTGAGAAGTACTGAACACGACATACTTAAACCATGATCCAGTCTGTAGTAGTAGTTACCATGGGTAGATGTCAGAGATTGCTAAAAACACTCGCACATCCTGTGCACTCTTGTCCCGAGTTACATACGCAGTGCGCCCGTCCCCTCGTACACAGCCAGCACCGACGTTCAGAGGTCGGTGAAGATTACCACTGCGATCACAGCCGCTGTCGTGGACGCCTGTCTATGACACAGTACACCACCCCCCGCCAGGGAGGGCGTCTGGTGTTCATTGGAGTGGTACGAGTTCGGATATTATCAATACATCCAGCGCAAACACCAATTACTTTGAATCTTCTCTCAAGCAACACAGACACGTCCGCTTCCGTCGCGCTCACCCAGCACACTGGTCACTTCGCCAGCTCTGGCTGCCACAGGAAAGATCAGACAGGTTGGTGCATTCCTTGTACTTGTCACAAGCTGAGCTAATCCGTTGCTTCCGATTGCCGAATCCTTGTGACTGCCGCTGCAGCCAGCCGCGGTGCACTGCGAAACGAGCAGCTGCAGCTTGGACGTATACAGTATTATAAACATCTCCACCCCGACATAGACCCACCAGTTTACAAAATCTGCTTTACTCAATCCGAGGCAGCGCTGTTGTTGATCATATACATCAAATTCCTCACGTTAAATGTAGATTTCCTTCTTTTATAAGAACTGTTTTCGAAGACAGAAGAAATCGAGGCATACACGCTTCTTCACATCGCTACAACTGTCGTTACTTGTGAAAATCCTGTAGCAGTACGTCACAGGCTACACTTCCTCTAAGCATTTTCTCACCAGGTACGAAGGAATCTTTTCTTGTCGGTTACGTCACACTTCACACGACTCGAATATTAAACTCATTTCTAAATCATAATGGAGTGCTGAGATCTACCTCCATCACAGGACGCCTCCTCACTCTCTAACTCTCTCTTAAGATAACCAAATGTCTTTTAATATATCAAGTCTTTTAAGGTAACAGCACAGAGAAGTTTTAAATTTAAGATTTATTCTATGTATCACTTTATAAATATGGCGTAATAGATCTTATTTTATTACGATTGTCGTCTCTCCCTGTGTAGATGAGAGACTGAAATATCGCTAAAAGATATCGGCGCAATAAAAAAAAACTGCCCGATTACCGCTCCCACCCCCGAATCATTTCCGTGGTGCCCTAGCATCGCCTCCACCCGCCAGGCGGTATGTCACTGACATCAAATTGATAGGCTAATTACTTAAATTGATCATGAGGGTCACATTGCATGGCGAGTAATTTTTCTTTTTCAGTAGTTGGATTACATTCAGCAGATAGTACAAATACGAATCCCTGGAGAGAAGAAGATATTCTCTTCGAGGAACACTATTGAGAACCGACATCTGAAGCTTACCATAGAATTATTCTACAGCTAGCAACACACTTTTCGCTTAAGGGCCACGCTATTAAAAACACGATCACAACGGCTATGTAACCGTCACACTGTTTAAAAAGCGGCCTCGGTTCTACAGGCACACACGAGTCGCTGATGGCGTTACTCCTTCTGGTAGAAATGCTGTCCTCTATTTGGTATCAAGTCTCCCCATTCAACTACATACTTGCGTTGGATACCACGGACATCTTTTAATGATTACAGCCACTGTTGAATCATACTCATGCCACTCTCATATTTCGAAACGAATCACATTTTTCGAACCTACCTGCTACAGCAAAACTTCAACGTGGCTTTAGACGGTTCGTCTGCATGAAACTGTTCCTCAGTCTCTGCCCCGCCCTCCCTGGAGCTTCGTCCATGCGATCGTCCCAATTTAAGTCGGAACTGAGTAGAAGTCGGAGAGCGCTATATCTAAGACCTCCTGCAACCCGTGGAGAATCAGGGTTAGCTGAGTTAATGCGACAAGGCCGTGTTCTGACCACTTGGTGGAAATGGGGACATTTTGTCGTAGATCCACCAATGGTGTGCGATGTGTAAGGTCAGCGCCCAAACCAAGCTTTCTCTGCAACATGAGGTATTATAAAAGACAGTACAAATACACTCCTGGAAATTGAAATAAGAAAACCGTGAATTCATTGTCCCAGGAAGGGGAAACTTTATTGACACATTCCTGGGGTCAGATACATCACATGATCACACTGACAGAACCACAGGCACATAGACACAGGCAACAGAGCATGCACAATATCGGCACTAGTACAGTGTATATCCACCTTTCGCAGCAATGCAGGCTGCTATTCTCCCATGGAGACGATCGTAGAGATGCTGGATGTAGTCCTGTGGAACGGCTTGCCATGCCATTTCCACCTGGCGCCTCAGTTGGACCAGCGTTCGTGCTGGACGTGCAGACCGCGTGAGACGACGCTTCATCCAGTCCCAAACATGCTCAATGGGGGACAGATCCGGAGATCTTGCTGGCCAGGGTAGTTGACTTACACCTTCTAGAGCACGTTGGGTGGCACGGGATACATGCGGACGTGCATTGTCCTGTTGGAACAGCAAGTTCCCTTGCCGGTCTAGGAATGGTAGAACGATGGGTTCGATGACGGTTTGGATGTACCGTGCAATATTCAGTGTCCCCTCGACGATCACCAGTGGTGTATGGCCAGTGTAGGAGATCGCTCCCCACACCATGATGCCGGGTGTTGGCCCTGTGTGCCTCGGTCGTATGCAGTCCTGATTGTGGCGCTCACCTGCACGGCGCCAAACACGCATACGACCATCATTGGCACCAAGGCAGAAGCGACTCTCATCGCTGAAGACGACACGTCTCCATTCGTCCCTCCATTCACGCCTGTCGCGACACCACTGGAGGCGGGCTGCACGATGTTGGGGCGTGAGCGGAAGACGGCCTAACGGTGTGCGGGACCGTAGCCCAGCTTCATGGAGACGGTTGCGAATGGTCCTCGCCGATACCCCAGGAGCAACAGTGTCCCTAATTTGCTGGGAAGTGGCGGTGCGGTCCCCTACGGCACTGCGTAGGATCCTACGGTCTTGGCGTGCATCCGTGCGTCGCTGCGGTCCGGTCCCAGGTCGACGGGCACGTGCACCTTCCGCCGACCACTGGCGACAACATCGATGTACTGTGGAGACCTCACGCCCCACGTGTTGAGCAATTCGGCGGTACGTCCACCCGGCCTCCCGCATGCCCACTATACGCCCTCGCTCAAAGTCCGTCAACTGCACATACGGTTCACGTCCACGCTGTCGCGGCATGCTACCAGTGTTAAAGACTGCGATGGAGCTCCGTATGCCACGGCAAACTGGCTGACACTGACGGCGGCGGTGCACAAATGCTGCGCAGCTAGCGCCATTCGACGGCCAACACCGCGGTTCCTGGTGTGTCCGCTGTGCCGTGCGTGTGATCATTGCTTGTACAGCCCTCTCGCAGTGTCCGGAGCAAGTATGGTGGGTCTGACACACCGGTGTCAATGTGTTCTTTTTTCCATTTCCAGGAGTGTAATTGCAGTGGTATTTCTTATCGGGAAAGTTAGGAAGACCCCACATCATACAGGAACTGGAAGAAGGACGAGGATTTTGCTACTACACTGCGCTGCGTCTCCAAACTACATACAGATACTGCAGTCCGAAGGAGATCTGGATCCCTCAGGGTGCATTAATGTCCCTCACCCAACCATTCTATTATCGTTATTTTATACCACGCAACAGAGATAAACTACGAACCGTCATCCGACAGAGAAACTCGTAAGATATTACTGCGTCCCTCTCTTCACATACATCGATAACAAATAGCGTCTGCATGCTGGCATCGAGCATTTGTGGCGATCGTATTAAATATATAGGTATTGGTTGTTTGGAACAGGTGGCCAATGATTGAACTCACTTCCACAAACCAGTGTAAAGTTTTGTCACCTGTATTGTGGGAGGACCATATCCCACAGACTGTCAGTTGCAAGAGAGGGTTCCTGTGTTGTTGTTTGATACATTGTTTTTTCTGCTGTAACACATTCAAGCAGTGTCTGACTACAGCTACATATACAGCCACCATTTTATTTTGCCACCATGACTTCGAGGTCTGCGTCAGGTGCTAAACCAACATTAACACATTTCCATCCATTGGCTCTCACAGAAAACTCGATATCGCACAGTGTAAATTATCCTGCTGCTGCTTCCACAATACAAAGGATCAAGGAAATAAAAGACACGAGCATTGTATCTTATTGACAAAAAAATGCACAAGACATTGCGACATATGGAAACTGGAAGAGCTTTGCGGCATTGTGGGGCATTTTCAAACAGCTGTCCGAGGGTGATTGATCACCTGTACATTTAAACTCATCTTTCACAGTGACGTTGAAGCAGATGTCTAGGTATACCGTTCCAATTGATCCCTCGTTGATGACCCCTACATTTAAAGTTACATTTCAATATTTAATATTGCAGTCATGTACATGATCCCTGTTTCAGTGCTGGCCATCCTCGGAGGGTGTTGTTTTCACCAAGATTCTGTCTCCATCTCAAACAGGTACTGTTAGTCAATCATTATGTAGTAATCAACAGCATACCAGTAGACAGATGGGATGGAAAAGACGCCGTAGATGAACTGTAATAAGCACCATAGTTGATAGTTCGATCAATTTTAGCAATTTTACCAGTTTTTTTCTGTAATTACAACGCTGACCCATGACACGACAGCATGATTCCTAATTCCTGCATCATCGTTAACCACCCCTCCATTACTTTGCGAGTGCCACTGCGAATACAGATGACTGTGCAGTACGTCCATTCATTGTTAATTCTCGAACATATGCACCAAAGTATACCAGAAAGCAATCTACATATTTCTAACACTTCGATCTTAGGGCATAATTTACGATTACAACAGCCAATCTTTCCCTAAGCAGATGGCAGTCACAGAGCATTCTCGCATTCTTAGGATAAAGTTAGAGACTGAAAGATCTCTTCGCATTGTCTTTGACTAATGCTCCTTGCAACGCTGTCACCGATTTAATTTGCGGCTGACCAGAAGTAGACCGCTGCACACTATATTCCACGTCTCGTGAAGGAACAGAGCGAGCCGAGTCCGTAAATGCTGTTCAGCGACCGCTGTTCCACACCAATCTCACACACAGCACGAATTCAGGTGCACAACATATCTCCAGATGCGCGCATGTCGAGTTAGCACTCCTTACCGGTGAATAGTAGATAATAGAGTGTTGTGCTGATATACCAGACGGTGATAAAAAAGAAACGTGAGGTTTATGAATGATGGAGCTCCAGACAGACGTATTTTGAAGCATTTACGTAAATCAACTGCACTATCAATTCACAAGTATTGTTCTGGTGTCTGAGGTCAGTAGCAAAAAGGTATTGGTAAGAGAGAAATGTTCGTGAAACATAAACACATGCATTCCTAAGCCAACACGGTTCTGTACTTGAAAAACGCTCTAACGCTAGAGCGGTGGGGCTTCCGACTTCCGACCGTGTCATTGATGCTTTCCGGAAAAAGAGAGCCATCTCCCTCTAAACATACATGGATCTGCGTCGAAGTATGATAGGAGTAGTGGGGCAAGAGGGGCATCAGTGCATTTTGTTAGTGCAGGTTGCCTACATCAGAGACAGGTATGCACTCATGGGCAAACCTATTGTTCTCCTTTGATTGACAGGTACTTAACTTATTATTCTGCTAAAAGGATCCTTCCTTTTGATTGACTGGCACTTAAAAATTTGTTTAAGTGAAATATCCCCCAGGCTGTGGCTAAGCCATGTCTCCCCAATATCCTTTCTTCCAGGAGTGCTAGTTCTGCAAGGTATCCAGAAAAAGTTCTGTGAAGTTTTTAAGGTAGGAGACGAGGTACTGGCAGAATTGAAGCTGTGAGGACAGGTCATGAGTTGCACTTGGGTGGCTCAGTTGGTAGAGCACTTGCCCAAAAAGGGCAATGGTCCCGAGTTCGAGTCTCGATCCGACACACAGATTTAATTTTCCAGGAAGTATCATATCAGTGCACACTCCTCCGCATAGCGAAAATCTCACTCTGGAAATTTCCCCCAGGCTGTGGCTAAGCCATGTGAAAGCAATATCCTTTCTTCCAGGGGTGATAGATAGTTGGCTCTGAGCACTATGGGACTTAACGTCTGAGGTCATCAGTCCCCTAGAACTTACAACAACTTAAACCTAACTAACCTAAGGACATTACACACATCCATGCTCGAGGCAGGATTCGAACCTGCGACCGTAGCGGTCGCGCGGTTCCAGACTGTAGCGCCTAGAACCGCTCGGCCACCCTGGCCGGCGGAGTGCTAGTTCTGCAAGGTATGCAGAAGAGCATCTTTGAAGTTTGGAAGGTAGGAAACGAGGTACTGGCACAACTAAAGCTGTGAGGATGGGTCCTGATTCGTGCTTGGGTAGGTCGGTTGGTAGAGCAGTTGCCTGTGAAAGGGAAACGTCCTGAGTTCCAGTCTCGGACTGGCAAACAGTTTTTTTTTTTTGCCAGGAAGTTTCATATCAGCGAACACTCCGCTGCAGAGTGAAAATCTCATTCTGGACATATCCCCCACGCTGTGGCTAAGCCATGTCACTGTAATATCCTTTCTTCCAGGAGTGCTAGTTCTGCAAGATATGCAGAAGTGCTTCCGTGAAGTCTGGAAGGTAGGAGACGAGGTACTGGCAGAATTGAAACATTGAGGACGGGTCGTGAGTCATGCTTGGGTAGTTCAGTTCGTAGAGCACTTGCCCTTGAAAGGCAAAGGTCCTGATTTCGAGCCTTGGTCCGGCACAGAGTTTTAATTTTCCAGGAAGTTTCATATCAGCACACCCTCCGCTGCAGAGTGAAAACCTCATTCTGTGATATCCCTCAGGGTGTGGCTAAGCCATGTCTCTGCAATATCCTTTCTTCCATGAGTGCTAGTTCTGCAAGGTATGCAGAGGAGCTTCTATGAAGGTTGGAAGGTAGGAGACGAGGTACTGGCAGAATTGAAGCTGCGAGGAAGGGTCGTGAGTCGTGCTTGGGTAGCTCAGTTGGTTCATTCGCTGCTCGGCCGCAGAGCTGGACGGACGTGTGGCGGCAGCGTTAGGAGGGCTGTCGTAAACAGCGGCTGTGTGGCTGTTACGAAGGTCAGTAGAGCGTTTTGTTTACTTTCCGTCTTTCAGTGATTTAAAATGACAAAATGAACGAAATTAACTGTGAAAGAAGAGATACGGTTAGATTCACTTTCAATTTGACCTGCAAAAAACCAAAGGCTTTTGAGATCAAAAGGTGGCTTTCAGAAACAGTAAAGATCACAGGAGACGAAATTATTGGCGTTCATCTTTCATTTGTTTCCAATTCTGTCTTTTTGAAATTGATTTCCTCTGATTTGTGCTCCTCGATAGTTGACAAGTGTGGTGGCAAAATGAAATTTAATCATGCAGACGGAACCGTTAGTGACGTTCTTTTTTCTCATGCTGGGCTAGGCATTCGAACAGTGAGAGTTTTCGAACTGCCGTTCGAGGTCACTGCCGGAGCAATCAGTGCTGCTGTTTAGCCCCATGGTAGGGTTGTATCTAATATTGCAGAAAAATGGTCGGAGCAATATATGTTTCCGGTTTTGAATGGAGTTAGACAGATTAAGATTGAGCTCTTACGACATATCCCTTCTTACTTGAATATCTGTGGCCATCGCGCTCTCATAATTTATGATGGGCAGCCACGGACTTGTGCGTTATGTAACGCCACAGGGCACGTCAGAAGTGAGTGCAGCAGAAGGCGTGTTCCTCAGTTACCGACTAACGAGGCAGCTGTCCCATGACATGTTGTTAGAATGCAAGTGACGTACGCTGCCGCGGCAGCTAGCCGGGCCCCCTATCAACAGAATATGGCCGAGCAGGCGGGACCTTCCGACGGGCGCACGTAAACGGGAAGCACCGCGGAGTTGACTAACGATGACAATCAGAATCTGGCCAGTAATGGCGTCACTGAGGGCGCACCGCGCTTGCTCTCTGAGTCTGACAACTCTTCCAACGAGCGACAAGCTTCATCGATAATACCTGATGTAGACATGGTAGAGTACGAAGCGGTAGTTACACACGAAAGGGCCAACATCCCAGAGTGAACTACAGTGGATGGGCATAAAGAGGAAGTGATACAACAAATAACTGACAACCACACAGATGACAGGACACCACAGACAGGTTCAGGAAACGTCAAAGGAAAAGGGGGGGCGCAAGAAGACGAACCAATGACACCACCCATCTCATGTGTCGTAGAAACAGCAGCAACGGCCGACTCCGAAATTAACGGAGCTCAAAAATCTTCCGCCACGAAGGCGGGACAGGTGACTTCTCCTCGACCTTCCATGGAGTCGCCAGGAAGTTCGCCAAAAGTTTCACCGGCGATTTCACCGAAATCATCAAAAAATAAAAAGAGACGAAGAGCACATCAAGCTGCAGAGAACTTGGCCCCTCCTTTAAGAGAGCGGCTGAGGAAGATACAGGTGACCGAAAAGAAGGACGAAGATACACAAAAGGAAGCGTATCGGAACAAGAAACAAGAACGGGCTGACACGCCACACGAAACATTTGAACCCTTGCATGACAATACGATATCAGATATGGACAACGAAACCCGACTTGAACAAGGACATGGGCACGACATCACCGCGCCACGATTTACCTGGGCGGACGAAAAGGCGGATGAGACCGATGCAATGGGAGCGGAAGGGGCTTTGGAGGAAGAATTTTTTTTTATTAAAAATTGTCACACTGAACTCTAAGAAGAAAGAAAAAAAAGAAAAAAGAAGGAAAACCGTCAATGGAATAAAAATAAAATAACACTATATACATCTAAACAGAATTTATTGTACGCGGCTCCAATAACGTGTCCTCTATTTAGTGTCTTGTAGCGTCTCACAGTGGAACATACATATAACGTGACTACCCTAAACATGAACAAAATTCAGAGTCAAGCAAAGGTAGCTGCACTGAAGGACTTTCTGTATCAGTCAGATATAAATATCGCCTTCCTGCAGGCAGTTAATGTCAAAGAAATGTATGTTTCAGGGTACAAAGAGGTGTTGAATGTGGCTCCAGAAAACGCGTGTGGAACAGCCATCCTTGCTAAAGAAGGGATCGAGATGACAACCGTGTGCCTTTTAGAGTCGGGGAGGGGAATTTGCTGCAAAATTTTTAACACCACTTTTATAAACCTTTACGTACCATCAGGCAACAACGTGAGACGAGAGAGGGCAGCTTTTTTTAAAAAGTGATATTTTATTTCTCCAAGAAAACCCAGGAGATTTTAATTGCGTTTTAAATAAAAAGGATCAGCGACCAAATTTTAACTTCTCCCAAGAACTGCAGGCGTTGGTCACCAACATGAAGTGTTTTGACGCGTGGGAAATAAAATATCCGACGCTGGTTCGCTTCACATATATCACTGGTGCTACACAGAGCAGAATCGACGGAATATATGTCACCCCCACTTTAGCCACCAGAGTCAGTAGTATCGAGGTGATACCAGCTGCCTTCTCTGACCACCTCGGAGTGAGGCAGCATCAAACTAACCAGGCAAAAGACATATTGGGGTCGCCCCCTATGGAAATTAAATATCAATACTCTCTCTGAAAACACTCTAACTTTAAAGATGCAAGCAACTTGGCAGTCTGTTTTAAGGATGCGTACTAAATATAGAATAACTATTGAATGGTGGACTATGGCCGCTAAGAAAAAGATAAGAGCAGTGCTGATATCTTACGCCAAACAAAGGGCAATGTGGTCAAGGCACACAATGGAGTTTTACTACTCTTGCTTAAGAGACCTTTACGACCAATCAATGTCTCAAGACGTCTTTATCAATATTAAAAACTTTAAAGCCAAAATGATAAGTATCAAGAGGGTACATCTGGAGGGATTACAAATCAAATCACACACTAGAACGACGGTGGAGGCAGAAAACACATCCATCTACCACTTGATACAACACAAAAAACAGAAGAAGAAATTTTATTGCCAGCCTCAGAACGGAAGATAACAGAGTCCTGACAGAACAAAGGGATATCTTAAATGAAGCACATAGATTTTTTCAGCAATTATATTCTGGAAATGCTACTGAAGACAACTCAGTACAAGAGTTTTTACAGAACTCCAGAATAGAGGAAGTTGTTACAGAGGAGGAGAACAGAGGTTTAACGTTAGAAATTACGAATGACGGGGTTATGATTTACTCAAATCTTCACTTTCACGGAAGTCTCCCGGCCCAGACGGCCTGCCTGTGGAGTTTTATTGGACCTTTTGGCACCTAATAGGCTCCCAATTCACGGAAGTAGTTAATGACGTCTTGAGGGGAGAGGAAATTCCTGCTGCTTTCAAGGAAAGTGTAATTGTACTACTTCCAAGGGGAAGGAGTACGGACACGAATGATATTACTAAAATGAGGCCGATCAATCTAATGAACTCAGATTATAAGTTAGCTGCAGGTGTAATTAAAGAACGAATGGGACCAATTTTAGAAAAAAGGTCATTGGATGCCACCAGACGTGTCTCCCCCGACGTACAATTTTTAAGACTGTATGTGAATATCGAGACATTATTTCTATTTTCTCATCATCGTCAGCGAATGGAGGCATTGCCTTCACTGATTTTGCTGAAGCGTTTGACAGAGTGAACTACGGATATCTGTTCAGAACCTTGAAACACATAGGTTTCAATGATGGCAACTTAGCGGTTTTAATGAACATCGTCAGAGGCATACGAACCAAAATCTCGATCAATGGACAATATACTAATGAAGTATTGATATCTAGTGGAGTTCCTCAGGGAAGTCCCCTGTCCATGTTGTTTTATGTGGTTTCTCCGGAACCCTTTTTACGGCTTTTGAACACAACCTTAGAAGGCATAACAACAGCTGGGCTGAAGACGGTTACAAATGCATACGCTTACGATGTGGGAGTTCTAGTAAGGAGCGACGATGACTGTGCACAGCTAACGGACAAGTTATTGCTTTATAGCAGCGTAACTGGTGCGAGGATAAATGAAACGAAAAGTTCCTTTTTAAATTTACAGGGTCTTGACAATGTGCAGCTACCGTGGGCAAATAGAGTGAACCGTCACACTGCTTTGGGCATAACTTTTTACAGTTGCCCATTAAGAACACCGGCTGCTAATTGGAAACAGGTGTTAGGAAAAATCAGAGGCAGCTTAATACTGCATGAAACGAGAGACTTAAATATCAAGCAAAGAATTAAACTAATAAACTGTGCAGTTCTTTCGAAAGCTGCATATGTCGCTCAGATTTTACCAACACCTCCAGACATAGCGAAATCTATAATGAGCACAATCTGTCGATAAGTATGGAAAGGCCATATTTCTAGAGTAGCAGTAGGAACGACTACATCGAGACCCGAAAACGGAGGCCTAGGGCTGACAGACCTTCGGAGGAAAAACACTGCCCTCTTCATTAAAATAAGGCTAAAACTTATAGAGACGCAGCCGAACAGCGTAACTGCCGCTCTATTTGACCTTCTTAAGCCCGGAAGTATGCAGCCGCCAGTAGATGTTCACAACATAAATTACAACCTAAAGCATATTAAGGATTTTTATGTAGAATTAAGCTACTTGACATGCATTTTAACAGACAGAAATAAAAGGACAAGTAAATATATAGTAGAGAAGTTACAATCACGCGAAAACCAAAATAAAATGGAGCTCAAGTATCCCAACAAAAACTGGGAAAAATATGGACTAATATAAATAACAAAACACTGACTACGGAAGTGCAAGCGTCATGGTACAGAGTTGTCAACAACATCATTAGTACCAATGAAAAACAGTATTCAATAGGACTACATGCAACCAATGTGTGCCAGAAGTGTCACAATTTGGACGCCTTAAAGCATCGCTTCATCTGTAAAGGATACAAGAATATTTGGAATGACACTGTATTGCAAGTCGCTTTTCTCAAATGGACCGATGGAAGAGAGATCACACTACACGATATACTCTTCCCAGAAGAAGAAGTCTCCTTTCTACCACAAAAAAAAAACAATGTCATCTTGTGGCTATTCGGACATTTTGTCAATTATGTTGTTCCGCTAATGCAGTCAACAGTATAATAGAGAGAGTTATTTTCATGGTAATCTATTCGGATTACAATTTTCTAACATTGTCTTCAAGATGCAATCCAGTTTCATAACCCATAACCCATAAAAAAAAGTGGGACATTGATGCTCACCGAAGAAGGCGCATGAAGGAGAGCGAATGGAAGGGCTAGAAGGAGAGATAGGAGGCATAAAAAAAAAAAAAAAACAGACGAGGGACTGGCAGAACTGAAACTGTGAGGATGGGTTGTGAGTCGTGCTTGGGTAGCTCAGCTGGTAGCATGCTTGCCCGCGAAAGTCAAAGGTCCCACCCTAATTCGAGTATCGGTCCGGCAAACAGGTTTTTTTTTTTTTTTTTTTTTTTTTTTTTTTTTTTTTTTTTTTTTTTGCCAGGAAGTTTCATATTAGCGCACACTCCCCTGCAGAGTGAAAATCTCATTCTGGAAAGATCCTCCAGGCTGTGGCTACGCTATGTCTGCGCAATATCCTTTCTTCCCGGAGTGCTTGTTCTGCAGCAAGGTTCAAATGGTTCAAATGGCTCTGAGCGCTATCGGACTTAACTTCTGAGGTCATCAGTCCCCTAGAACTTAAAACTACTTAAACCTAACTAACCTAAGGACACCACAACAATCCATGTCTGAGGCAGGATTGGAACCTACGACCGTAGCGGTCGCGCGGCTCCACACTTTAGCGCCTAGAACCGCTCGGCCACTACGACCGGCTGTTCTGCAAGGTATGCAGAAGGACTTCTGTGAAGGTTGTAAGGTAGTAGACGAGGTACTGGCAGAATTGAAGCTGTGAGGATGGGTCGTGAGTCGTGCTTGGGTAGCTCAGCTGGTGGAGCACTTGCCCGCGAAAGGCAAAGGTCCCGAGTTCGACTCTCGGTACGGGACACAGTTATAATTTGCCATTAAGTTTCATATCAGCACACACTCCACTGCAGAGTAAAAATCTCATTCCGAAAACGTCCCCCAATCTGTGGCTAAACCATGTCTCCGCAATATCCTTTCTTCCAGGAGTGCTAGTTCTGCAAGATATGCAGAAGAGCTTCTGTGACGTTTGAAAGATAGGAGACAAGGTACTGGCAGAACTGAAGCTCTGAGGGTGGGTCGTTAGTCGTGCTTGGATGGCTCTGTTGGTAGAGCACTTGCCTGTTTAGTCATAGGTTCCGAGTTCGAGACGCAATTCGGCACACAGTTTTAATTTGGCAGGAAGTTCCATATTAGCGCCCGATCCACTGCAGGGTGAAAATCTCGTTCTGGGAATATCCCCCAGGCTGTTGCTAATCCATGTATCCGCATTATCCTTTCTTCCAAGACTGCTAGTTCTGCAGGATATGCAGAAGAGCTTCTGTGAAGTTTTTAAGAAAGGATACGAGGTACTGGAAGAATTGAAAGTGTTAGGACGGATCGAGAGTAGTGGTTGGGTAGCTCAGTTGGTAGAAAACTTGCCCGCAAAAGGCAAAGATTGCGAATGCGAGTCTCGGTCCAGCACATAGTTTTAATTTGCCAGGAAGTTTCATATCAGCGCACACTCCGCTGCAGAGTGAAAACCTCATTCTGGATATATCCCAAAGGCTGTGGCTAAGCCATGTCTCCGCAATATCCTTTCTTCCGGGAGTGCTAGTCCTGCAAGGTATGCAGAAGATCTTCTGAGAAGTTTGGAAGGTAGGAGACGAGGTACTGGCAGAATTGAAGCTGTGATGACGGGTAATGATTCATGCTTGGCTAGCTCAGTTGGTAGAGCAGTTCCCAGCGAAAGGCAATGGTCCCGAGTACGAGTCTCGTTCTGGCACACAGTTTTCATTTTCCAGAAAGTTTCATATCAGTGCACACTCCGCTGCAGGGTGGAAATCTCATTCTGGAAATGGCTGGCTCTGAGCACTATGGGACTCAACTGCCGAGGTCATTAGTCCCCTAGAACTTAGAACTAGTTAAACCTAACTAACCTAGGGACATCACAAACATCCATGCCCGAGGCAGGATTCGAACCTGCGACCGTAGCGGTCTTGCGGTTCCAGACTGCAGCGCCTTTAACCGCACGGCCACTTCATTCTGGAAATATCCCGCAATCTGTGGCTAAGCCATGTTGCCGCAATATCCTTTCTTTCAGGAGTGCTAGTTCTGCATGGTTTGCATGAGAGCTTCTGTAAAGTTTGGAAGGTAGGAGGCGAGGTACTGGCGGAAGTAAAGCTGTGAGGACAGGTCGTCAGTCGTGCTTGTGTAGCTCAGTTTTTAGAGCACTTGCCCGCGAAATGCAAAGGTCCCGAGATCGAGTCACGGTCTGGCACACAATTATAATTTGCAGGAAGTTTCATATCAGCGCATAACCCGCTGGAGAGCGAAAATTTCATTCTGGAAATATCCCCCAGCCTGTGGCTAAGCCACGACTCCACAATATCCTTTCTTCCAGGAGTGCTAGTTCTGCGAGGTATGCAGAAGAGCTTCTGTGAAGTTTGGAAGGTAGAAGACAAGGTACTGCCAGAATTGAAGCTGTGAGGACGGGTCATGGGTCGGGCTTGGATAGCTCCGTTGGTAGAGCACTTGCCCGCGAGAGTGATAGGTCCCAAGTTCTTGTCTCGGTCTGGCACACAGTTTTAATTTGCCAAGAACGTTCATATCAGCATACACTTTGCTCGAGGGAGGAAAACTCATTCTGGAAATATCCGTTAGGCTGTCGCTAAGCTATGTCTCCACAGTATCCTTTCTTCAAGGAGTGCTAGTTCTGCAAGATATGCAGAGGAGCTTCTGTGAAGATTGGAAGGTAGGAGACGAGGTACTGGCAGAACTGAAGCTGTGAGGATGGGTTGTGAGTTGTGCTTGGGTAGCTCAGTTGGTAGAGCACTGGCCCGCAAAAGGCAAAGATCCAGAGATCGAGTCTCGGTCCAGCACAAAGTTTCAATTTAACAGGATGTTTTATATCAGCGCACACTACACTACACAGTGAAAACCTCATTCTTAAAATATCCCCCAGGCTGTGTCTATGTCAGGTCTCGGCAATATCCTTTCATCTAGGAGTATTAGTTCTGCAAGGAAAGCAGAAGAGCTTCTGTAAATTTTGAAAGGTTGGAGACGAGGTACTGGCAGAATTTAAGTTGCGAGGAAGAGTCTTGAGTCATACTTGGGTAGCTCAGTTGGTAGAGCCCTTGCTCGCACAGGCCAAAGGTCCCGAGTCCGAGGCTCGGTCCGGCACACAGTTTAATTTGCCAGGAAGTTTCATATTAGTGCACGCACCATTGCAGAGTGAAAATCTCATTCTGGAAATATCCACCAGGCTGTGGTTAAGCAACGTCTCCGCAATACCCTTTCTTCCAGGAGTGCTAGGTATGCAGAAGAGCTTCTGTATAGTTTGGAAGGTAGGAGACGAGGTATTGGCAGAATTGAAGCTGTGAAGAGGGATCGTGAGTCGTGCTTGGGTAGCTCAGTTGGTAGAGCAGTTGCCCGCAAAGGCAAAGGTCCCAAGTTCGAGTCACAGTCGGCACACAGTTTTAAACTTACAGCAACTTTCATAACAGCGCACACTACGCTACAGAGTGAAAATCTCATTGTGGAAATATCCCTCAGGCTGTGGCTACGCCATGTCTTAACGATATCCTTTCTTCCTGGTGTGCTAGTTCTGCAAGGTATGCAAATGGACTTCTGTGATGTTTGGAACGTAGGAGACGATGTACTGGCAGAATTGAAGCTGTGAGGACAGGTCGTGAGTCGTGCTTGGGTAGCTCAGTTGGTAGAGCACTGGCCCGCGAAAGGCAAAGATCCAGAGATCGAGTCTCGGTCCAGCACAAAGTTTCAATTTGCCAGTATGTTTTATATCAGCGCACACTACACTGCACAGTGAAAACCTCATTCTTAAAATATCCCCCAGGCTGTGTCTAAGTTATGTCTCGGCAATATCCTTTCATCTAGGAGTACTAGTTCTGCAAGGAAAGCAGAAGAGCTTCTGTAAAGTTTGAAAGGTTGGAGACGCGGTACTGGCAGTATTGAAGCTGTGAGGATGGGTTGTGAGTCATGCTTGGGTAGCTCAGCTGGTAGAGAACTTGTCGAGAAAGGCAAAGTTCCTGTTTTCGAGTCACAGTCCGGCAGGCAGTTTTAATTTGCCAGGAAGTTTCATATCAGCGCACACCCTGCTACAGAGTGAACATCTGATTCTGGAAATATCCCGAAGGCTGTGGCTAAGTCATGTCTCCGCAATATCCTTTCTTCCAGGAGTCCTAGTTCTGCAAGGTATGCAGAAGAGCTTCTGTGAAGTTTGGAAAGTAGGAGACGATGTACTGGCAGAATTGAAGCTGTGAGGACGGGTCGTGAGTCGTGCTTGGGTAGCTCAGTTGGTAGAGCACTTGCCCGCGAAAGGCACAGTTCCCGAATTCGAGTCTCGGTCCGGCACACAGATTTAATTTGCCAGGATGTTTCATATCAGCAAACACTCCACTGCAGAGTGAAAATCTCATTCTGGAAATATCCTCCAGCTGTGGCTAAACCTTGTCTCCGCAATATCCTTTTTCCAGGAGTGCTAGTTCTGCAAGGCATGGAGAAGAGTTTCTGTGAAGTTTGGGAGGTAGGAGACGAGGTACTGGCAGAATTGAAGCTGCTAGGACGGACTGTGAGTCGTGGTGGGTAGCTCAGTTTGTAGAGCACTTGCCTGCGAAAGATAAAGTCCCCGAGATCGAGTATCGGTCCAGCACACAGTTTCAGTTTTCCAGGAAGTTTGATATCAGCGCACACTCGGCTGCAGAGTGAAAATCTCATTCTGGAAATATCCCCCTGACTGAGGCTAAGCCATGTCTCCGCAATATCCTTTGTTCCAGGAGTGCTAGTTCTGCAAGTTATGCAGAAGAGCTTCTGTGAAATTTGGAAGGGAGGAGACGAGGTATTGCCAGGATTGAGGCTTTCAGGACGGGTCGTGAGTCGTGCTTGAGTAGCTCAGTTGGTAGAGCACTTGCCTGTGAAAGGCAAATGTCCCGAGTTCGGGTCTTGGTGTGGCACACAGTATTAATTTGCCAGGAAATTTCATATCAGCACACATTCCACTGCAGAGTGAAAATCTCATTCTGGAACTTTGATGCTTATTATTTCATTTATCGGTGGTGTCTTTTCCATCCTATCCGTCCACTGGTATGCTGTTGGTTACTACATAATGACTGACTGACATCGCTTGTTTGAGTTGGAGAAACTGTTTCGGTGGAGGGGCAACACCGTCTCGGGCCTGATGTCTCTTAAACAATGAGTGCAATATGAGGAAGCATTTGAAATGGAATGCGGAGTCACCAGCTATTCTGTTACTGTGACAGATGAGTTTAAATGTAGAGGTCATCATTCACTTTTGGACAGCAGTTTGGAAACTCTCCACATCGCCACCAAACTCTTCCAATTTCCTTGTGTTGTAACTGTCTTTTATGTAAAATCATCCACTGTGTGCGGCGTGCTATGGTAGGGGCACTTACAACATGATTTACACTTTGCAACGTCTAGTTTTCTGCGAGAGGCAATGGATCAGAGCGTGTTAATGTCAGTTTAGAACCTGACACAGACCTCGGAGTCGTGGCGAAAAAACAAAGTGTATGTCAGTGTACAAAGGGTGTTACATCAGAAAGAAACAATGTTTCAAACAAGAACACAGGGTCACAGGGAGCGTCTCTTGCGACATACAGTATAGTCTGTGGGATACGGTCAGCCTCCTACAGTATAGGTGATGAAACTTTAAAACTCTTCTGTGCAGTGGATCAATACCTGTATATTCAATAGGATCGTCACATGTGCTCGAAGGTGGCATGCAACCGGTATTTGTTTGGAATATATGGGAGGAGATAGATATGGTAAAAATCTTATCGAGTTCTCTATCGGATGAAGTTAGTGGAGCTTTTATAGTTTGTAATTTTTCTCTGGTGGATGGAACAGAATAACGATGATAGATTGTTGGGGTGATAGACGTGAATGAGGTCTGATGGATGTGGATCTGTAGTACCTGCTTATAGTTTGGAGAAGCACCACAATGCAGTAGCAAAATCCACATCCTTCCCCCAGTTCCTGTACTATCTTTTATACTACTTCATTTTGCAGGAACAGGCCTCGTTTCTGTAGAATGGTTAAAACACAGTTATGTTGCAGTAACTCTGCTTAGCCTGTTTCTACACGGGTTGCAGAAGGTGACAGATACAGCTTTCTCTGACTTCTTCTGAGTTCCGAATTACATTGAACAATCACATGCACAAAGATGTGGGGGCGGTAGTGCTGAGTCTGAGGGGTAGTTGCAAGATGCATAGGGGTACCTAAAACCATGTTGGAATTTTACTGTAGCAGATAGGTTCGAGAAAGGTGGCTCGTTTCGAGATATGAGAGTGCCAGAAATCTGGTTCACTAGTGGCTGCAATAATTAAAGGACTTCTCCATAGGATCCAATGCAGTTATGTGGTTGAATGGAAAGACTTCATTCCAAATCATAGACATCATTTCTACCGAAAGCGTAGCACTAGAGATCTGAAAAGCTAGTGTACATTTCTTACAACCTCAATCATCACACCATCTACTGCTGTTTGTGATCCTTCTCAATCAACCATCGCCTATAACTCAGTGGATATATCGCAGAACCCCTGACATGGCACTGAGACAGAATGTGTTACAAATACTGGAGATATATCTAGTGGCAGCAGCATGAAGAGGTTGCAAATGCCGGTTTCATACCACGCATCCTAGCCAGATCATTTTCAAAATTCGGTAATTTTATTACGAGGGTGCACCATCGGCGACGTGTAATTGCACTGCTGGTGTGATAACATATACTCAGGCGATCACCGTCTATATTCAGTGTCATGGTATTTGTCTGGAAAAACCACGTCATCATAGGTAATGGCATTTGTGGATTTATAAAGCTGGTATACCTTGTAACATGGGTACTTGTTTGCACCTGTAGAACTAAGACCGCTTGTGATAATAATATGTTTTTGTTTAACATAATGTGGTTTGTAAGACGATTACACCTCTCTTTCTAAGACATGGTGGTAGCACTCGCAAGAAAAATTTATGAGACATGCCCACCAGTCGTTGATTTTCGGACAGTATTATTTCGTATCGCCAGCAACCGGTTATTGACGAAGTATTGTACTTAGTAGTTGGGGGTGCGTGACAGGTTCTCCTTGAGCATCAGGCTTATAAAGTATGTGTTTGTGTTTCGACATGTGCAAAGGAAATGACTATGTCCAGTCGTAAGGAAGGTATGGATTTGAAGTGGAGTACTGTGATAGCAAAGGGAGGAGTATGTCAGGTCAGAAGAAGGGTTCGATATTTCTATTTCCAGAGCCACAGCGATCAGCAGGGTGTATTACGATACTTTTCACATTGTCGAATGTCGTTCAACTGAGATCGCAGTCGTAACATTTTGTTATAAGTATAGGGATAAAATATATATGAGGCTGGTTTTTTTGCTAGCACGATTCTGTCTATGCGTGCTTGGCGTGCGGCGCCTGTGGCGGGATTGATTCACGTTTCCAGTTAACTGTAGGAGCCGTCCAGATGCAGAGGCCTGTTGGGGTGTAGGAATGAAGCTGACTTGACAGCGAACTGATACTTAGTATGTGTTGGATAGCTTTCGTGATCGCTTGGAAATTTTTGAGAAGATTCAATATGGAGGTGTGTTTGCGCTGGACTGTTATTCCCTTCCATGTAAATTGTCTGGTTGACTGCTTCTGCGCATTTCGCGCCTTTATTTAGTTGAGGGAACCCTGATTGTGGTGTGTACATCTAGGAGGTGAAAGACGGGTGGAAGACACGTTCGCTGGTTCTCTCTAGACATGAGAAACACTTTAATTGACTTTGTAAATTATAGGGATGATTTGGAATCTGTTAGATCATTTACATCAGTATTCGCTAGTGAAAATATGAGTTTCATTTATTTTTTTCGAGTTCTCACCTAAAGGTCTTTGCAGAGGGGATAAGTTCCTAGTTACTCAGTGGTTTACAGCAGTCTCCACCTCGCTAAAGTTTTGGGTTTGTAGAGAAATAATTTGAGAACTATATCTTCGGAATTATGTTGAGCAAGTGAACAGTAGGATACTGCAGTGTGCTTGATATCGAAAAGTACAGTGAAAATGGTATGATATTATGGCAAACCATGCGAAAATAAATGTGTTCTTGTAATCCCAGAGTCTGGAGATTGGTGTAGAAAAGCAAGCAACCAAGCACGTCTACACCAGAAACAGCAATGCGTTTATGCCGAGGGGAAACGAGCCCAAATTTGTAGAATAGTTCTGAGAGTGACTTCGGTACGCTGAGGGTGCTCTGGTCAATCGTTGGGAGTGGATGACTTGTGACCATTGTCTGTGGGAAAATATGTAATGCTGCTAGGAGTATATACAGTTCTGTATGTCTTCACAGTATATATACGAGTGTCTGGCAGTCGATAGCTACACAAATGATGAAAGAGGGGCGATTTTTGCATGGTGCAGGTGTTTCAAATGGCTCTGAGCACTATGGGACTTAACTTCTGAGGTCATCAGTCCGCTAGACCTTAGAACTACTTAAACCTAACTAACCTAAGGACATCACACACATCGATGCCCGAGGCAGGATTCGAACCTGCGACGACAGCGGTCGCGCAGTTCCAGACTGTAGCGCCTAGAACCGCTCGGCCAACCCAGCTGGCAATGGTGCAGGATACAAATTGTATGTTTACTACATCGACATGGTACAAGGTGATATATTGCTGGGTTGGAGATCGGTTTCACGTTCTAATATTCAAGCTCCTGTCCTCAGTTGGATAGCGGTGTAATTGAGTAAGAGTCTTTACGTATTTGATGATATATAGGGCACTTTGCAAGGTTTAGTTGTGGGTGCAGTATGGGTATCTGTATAAAATAATTTTTGTGGGTGAAAGTCTCGTTTGCAGAGAGAAAAAAAGGAAGGCGGACAGTGCTCCCACACCGGCGGCATCAGTAATATGGCGGGTAAATTCGATAAGAGCCAATCATAATACTTGATTCATTCACAAGACTTCTTTTGTGCTGGCATATAGGAGTCTCTACATAGCGGTGAGAACGTTTGTGTATGTTGAAAGCAGGAAGGGTAAGACGTGGTGGACGGGGTGCCACGTTAGGATCATCAGGAGGAATGCATTTGGCGTTCTTCCACGCTATTTTCGTAAACATATTCTGTTACGGCAAGAATTTCCGTGCATATGAGCCGAGACATCACAAAAGCTCCTACAAAAGCGTATGTTAAGTATTTCTTGGACACTATACAATTTCCGAGAGTTCGACGTAGTTCCTATTTTAGATAGCCATGTGACTTCAGTATAACATTGAGAACGTTGCCAGATGCACTTGTGATTGTATGTTGCTACGCGTAGCGATGTGTCAGCCACATGTCATGCAAGTTCTGTTAGAATCGCGAGCAGTCGAACAAATTTCTATTGCACGATCTGTGACATCAGAATGAGCATCACACATGTCGCATTAGGATCGCGAGGAACAATGCACCCTGTGCTATTGTCGAACAGATTTCTGCAGCGTCTGCGAGGGTGAATCGCTCGCCAATTAGGTTTTCGCTGGACGACAGGTAGATAAAGGGATCACACCAGCAGCGGAGAACACATGCACATGCAGCCCGGAGGATGACTTGGCGCTTATTTAGATAGACATGTGATGTCAGTATGACACTCAAAAAACTTTAACTGCAGAGGTGACTTTGACATGCTATTGGCAGTGGTGTGAGAGTGAAGATTCGCACTGGCTTGCATCCAGCGGTGGCTCACGGCGGTGTCGACGCGTGCGCCAATGATTATTTTATTTTTATTTACTCGACAATTTCCGTAGGACCAAATTGAGGAGCAAATCTCCAAGGTCATGGAACGTGTCAGTACATGCAACACAACATAAATGTAATAACAGATAAAAATAAATGTCCATGAACCTTAAA
Organism: Schistocerca nitens; assembly: GCF_023898315.1. NCBI lineage: Eukaryota > Metazoa > Arthropoda > Insecta > Orthoptera > Acrididae > Schistocerca > Schistocerca nitens. The sequence goes on from NC_064616.1 coordinate 609,062,986, forward strand.
ATAGTCAGTTCATAATTTTAAGTAAACGCTATCAGCAATACAATAAAAATCAACTTAATTTTTCAAGGAACTCCTCAACAGAATAAAAGGAGTGACCCATGAAGAGACTCTTCAGTTTCGATTTGAAAGCGCGTGCATTACTGCTAAGATTTTTGAATTCGAGTGGTGCTTATTGAAAATGGATGCTGCAGTATACTGCACACCTTTTTGCACAAGAGTTAAGGAAGTCCGATCCAAATGCAGGTTTGATTTCTGCCGAGTATTAACCGAGTGAAAGTTGCTTATTCTTGGGAATAAACTAATATTGGTAACAAGAAACGACAATAAGGAATATACATACTGGGAGGCCAATGTCAAGATACCCAGACTCGTGAACAGAGGTCGACTAGAGGTTCGTGAACTAATACCACTTATTGCCCAAACCGCCCGTTTCTGAGCCAAAAATATCTTTTTAGAATGGGAAGAGTCACCCCAAAATACAATACCATACGACAATAGCGAATAAAAATAAGCAAAGTAGACTAATTTTCGTGTCGAATGATCACTCACTTCTGATACTGTTCGAATAGCAAAAATGGCAGTATTAAGTCTTTGAACAAGATCCTGAATGTGGGCTTTCCACGACAGCTTACTATCAATCTGAACACCTAGAAATTGGAACTGTTCAGTTTCACTAATCACCTGCCCGTTCTGTGAAGTTAAAATGTCGGTTTTTAATGAATTGTGTGTATGAACTGTAAAAACTGAGTCTTATTGTGATTTAGAGTTAGTTTATTTTCTACAAGCCATGAACTGAGGTCATGTACTGCACTATTTGAAACCAGGCCAGTGTTGCACACAACATCCTTTACTACCAAACTCGTGTCATCAGCAAATAGAAATATTTTAGAGTTATCCATAATACTAGAACGCATATCATTTATACACTCCTGGAAATGGAAAAAAGAACACATTGACACCGGTGTGTCAGACCCACCATACTTGCTCCGGACACTGCGAGAGGGCTGTACAAGCAATGATCACACGCACGGCACAGCGGACACACCAGGAACCGCGGTGTTGGCCGTCGAATGGCGCTAGCTGCGCAGCATTTGTGCACCGCCGCCGTCAGTGTCAGCCAGTTTGCCGTGGCATACTGAGCTCCATCGCAGTCTTTAACACTGGTAACATGCCGCGACAGCGCGGACGTGAACCGTATGTGCAGTTGACGGACTTTGAGCGAGGGCGTATAGTGGGCATGCGGGAGGCCGGGTGGACGTACCGCCGAATTGCTCAACACGTGGGGTGTGAGGTCTCCACAGTACATCGATGTTGTCGCCAGTGGTCGGCGGAAGGTGCACGTGCCCGTCGACCTGGGACCGGACCGCAGCGACGCACGGATGCACGCCAAGACCGTAGGATCCTACGCAGTGCCGTAGGGGACCGCACCGCCACTTCCCAGCAAATTAGGGACACTGTTGCTCCTGGGGTATCGGAGACGACCATTCGCAACCGTCTCCATGAAGCTGAGCTACGGTCCCGCACACCGTTAGGCCGTCTTCCGCTCACGCCCCAACATCGTGCAGCCCGCCTCCAGTGGTGTCGCGACAGGCGTGAATGGAGGGACGAATGGAGACGTGTCGTCTTCAGCGATGAGAGTCGCTTCTGCCTTGGTGCCAATGATGGTCGTATGCGTGTTTTGCGCCGTGCAGGTGAGCGCCACAATCAGGACTGCATACGACCGAGGCACACAGGGCCAACACCCGGCATCATGGTGTGGGGAGCGATCTCCTACACTGGCCGTACACCACTGGTGATCGTCGAGGGGACACTGAATAGTGCACGGTACATCCAAACCGTCATCGAACCCATCGTTCTACCATTCCTAGACCGGCAAGGGAACTTGCTGTTCCAACAGGACAATGCACGTCCGCATGTATCCCGTGCCACCCAACGTGCTCTAGAAGGTGTAAGTCAACTACCCTGGCCAGCAAGATCTCCGGATCTGTCCCCCATTGAGCATGTTTGGGACTGGATGAAGCGTCGTCTCACGCGGTCTGCACGTCCAGCACGAACGCTGGTCCAACTGAGGCGCCAGGTGGAAATGGCATGGCAAGCCGTTCCACAGGACTACATCCAGCATCTCTACGATCGTCTCCATGGGAGAATAGCAGCCTGCATTGCTGCGAAAGGTGGATATACACTGTACTAGTGCCGACATTGTGCATGCTCTGTTGCCTGTGTCTATGTGCCTGTGGTTCTGTCAGTGTGATCATGTGATGTATCTGACCCCAGGAATGTGTCAATAAAGTTTCCCCTTCCTGGGACAATGAATTCACGGTGTTCTTATTTCAATTTCCAGGAGTGTATAAATAAGGAACAGGAGCGGGCCCAACACTGATCCCTGTGGCACCCCCCACCTGAAAGTACCCCACTCAGACCCCACATCACAGCCATTATCAACATTGTGAATAATGACCTTTTGCTGCCTGTTGCTAAAGTAAGAGGTGAACCAATTGTGAGCTACTCCCCATATTCTGTAATGGTCCAACTTCTGGAGCAATATTTTGTGATCAACACAATCAAATGCCTTAGTTAAATCAAAAAATATAAAAGCATTCGAAACCTTTTGTTTAACCCATCCAGTACCTCACAGAGAAAAGAGAATATAGCTTTTTCAGTTGTTAAACGACTTCTAAAGTCGAACTGTAAATTTGATAGCAAATTGTGTGATATAAAATGATCAACTATTCTTACATACATAGCCTTTTCAATAACTTTTGCAAACACTGATGGCATAAAAACTGGTCCAAAATTATCTACATTATCCCTTTCTCCCTTTTTATAAAGGGGCTTTACTACTGAGTACTTTAATCGCTCAGGAAACTGACCATTCCTAAAGGAAAAATTACAAATGTGGCTAAATACAGGGCTGACATGTGCAGCACAGTACTTTAATATTCTGCTAGACACTCCATCATAACCATGAGAGTCCTTAGTCTTCAGTGATTTAATTATTGACTCGATCTCCCTCTTGTCCGTATCACAGAGGAGTATTTCAGACATCAGTCTCGGAAAGGCATTTGCCAAGAAAGTTATATGTTTTCCTGCAGAGACTAAATTTTTATTTAATTCACCAGCAATGCTCAGAAAATGATTGTTAAATACTGTACATATATCTGATTTATCAGTAAAAGAAATATTTTTACTGAGAACTGACTTTATACCGCCGACCTTGTGCTGCTGACCAGATACTTCCTTCACAACAGTCCATTTGGTTTTAATTTAATTTTTTGAATTAGCTATTCTATTGGCATACTACATGCTCTTTGCCTTCCTGATAACATTTTTAAGCACCTTACAATACTGTTTGTATTGGGCTAGTGTAGCTCGATTGTGACTACTTCTAACATTTTGATATAATTCCCACTTTGTTCTACATGATATCCTTATCGCACAAGTCTGCCACCCGGGCTGCCCATTATTGCTAGTACCCTATTTAGAATGTTCTATTGGAAAGCAACTCTCAAAGAGCATGAGAAATGTGTTAAAGAAAGCATTGTATTTATCGTCAATGTTATCGGCACTGTAAACATCCTGCCACTCTTGTTCCTTGACAAAGTTTAAAAAACTCTCTATTGCTGTTGGATTAACTTTCCTACATAGTTTGAAATTAAATATGACCTTGGTTTGAGTACAAAAGCCTCTTACTGTTAAAATTTGTGTATCATGGTCTGAAAGGCCATTCACGCTTTTACTAACAGAATGCCCATCTAGTAATGATGAATGAATAAAACTATTTTCTATGGCTGTGCTACTGTTCATCTGCACCCTAGTTGGAAAAAACACAGTTTGCATCAGATCATATGAATGTAGGAGATTTACCAAAATCCTTTCTCTTGCACCATCATATACAAAATTTATATTGAAGTCGCTACATATAACTAGTTTCTGGTACTTCCTACAAAGTGAATCAAGGACCCTCTCTAGCTTGAGCAGAAATGCTCTTAAGTCAGAGTTTGGGGACCTATAAACAACGACAATTAGAAGTTTAGTTTCACTAAATTCAACTACCGCCGCACAGCATTCAAATATCTGATCTGTGCAGTGTCGTGATGTATCTACGGACTCAAATGGAATACTGTTTTTTATGTATGGAGCCACTATCCCACCCTGCAAGGAACACCTTGAGAAACAGCCAGCTAATCTATATCCTGGTAAAGGAAGCCTCTGAATTGTCAAATTATTTAAGTGGTGCTCTGATACACCAATAATTTCATAATCAACATCTATAAGCAGTTCACCAACTTCATCTCTACTTCCTCTTATATTTTGATGGAATAAGCTAATTCCTTCTCTACTTGGAAACATTACATCCTCGGAAGGTGAGCCCTTAGTTAGAGGGACTTCCTTTAAGCAGGTATACCCATCAGCTGACTTCAATCTAAAAAAAAGATGCACCTCTGACACCAACTACTACAGAAATTTTTCCATGAGTGACACCACCACCACCACCATCACCACCACCCACTCCACTGTCACCTTTAAGCTTAACCAGCATCCCCTTCCCACACTTATTGAAGTGCAGGCCATGCTTAGTGAAATCCAATCTATTGATAGACCCAACTGGCACCACTGATATGTGACCCATGCCCTCTGCCATCAGCACCCTCTACAGCCCCACGTTAACGCAGCTAACTGCCGCATTAAGGTGAGGTCGATCATGATGCTGAAACAGTTACACGAAATGCACATTAGCACCACCAGTTTGAGTAGCTATCTTTACCAGGTCACCAACTACATCATATTCCCCGTCCCTATTGAGACTATTCCCTGCTCCACCCACTATCACTACTTGACCCTCCTTCGTAAAATTCCTACATAACTCCCCTATGCTATCAGTCACCTGAGCCAACCCTGCACTAGGTTTCACAATGCTGGTGACCTGGTACTCACTCCCCAACACTTCCTGCAACTGCTGGCCCACACCTCTACCGTGAGAACTACCTAGCAGCAGAACCTTCTTCTTTCTGCTAGACTTTGCTGCTAACCCAGGCCTCCTAATTGCTGAGGACTGCTGCATGTTCCCTACATCTGCAGCTACATGAGGCTCCTCTCCACTCAACTCTGACAGTTGGTCATATCTATTGCATATACGCAAAGTAAAACTGTCTGAATACCTCTTCTTCCTAGCTACCTTCTTGACAACTGCCAATTCCCATTCCCCACCACCCTTCACCCTCCTCAACCTATCTAGTTCCTTCTTTGTGGATTGTAACTGCATCCGAAGGGCACAGATCTTACGCTCCTGCTTCTCTATCAACTTATTTCTACTACAAATTCTGCATTTCCAGGAGAGGATCTCACTAAAATGACCACTGGCTTCCCCACTGCATTTCCCCCAATGAAAATACTTTGAACAAATCCCACACCGTAACCCACTACTCACAAACCTACGACAGAGCCCACACTTCTAACTCATGGTAAAATTTTACAGTTACTGAAAAAACTATACGTCTAGACCTAAGTAAGGCCTAAAAATAATGGTATCGAAATTCTCTGCCTATTAAGAAAGCAACTACCCGTATTAATACTACTACACCACAGCTAATACCAATACCAACAAAATTTGCGTCTGCGAATAGGTCTTTGCGCTTGTCAGGTTGCGTCAGCAATGGTGCCTAAGTGATCACGTATTTCTAGAGGAATTTCTGTGGTGTCAAGTATGAAACGGATGCCGTCACCTCATGCTGGTGGGACCTGAACTGGTACCTGTGTGTGTGTGTGTGTGTGTGTGAAATCTAATGGGACTTAACTGCTAAGGTCATCAGTCCCTAAGCTTACACACTACTTAACCTAAATTATCATAAGGACAAACACACACACCCATGCCCAAGGGAGGACTCAAACCTCGGCTGGGACCAGCCTGTATAGTACATGACTGCAGTGCCATAGACTGCTCGGCTAATCCCGCACGGCGGCACCTGTGTGTGGCTTGGCAGCTAACGGCCGAGTCACATCGTGGGGGCTGCTGGTGCATTCCGACTTTTTGGAGCATGTGAGATAGCCTCCTGTATGGTCTAGTGGACAGGGGGCAGCAGGCGGTGCCTACGCATGTTGTTTGCATGTCTGTTGCATTATTTTTTGAGCAGGTCTGTAGGCTGTGCTATGCGTTATTTGGACAGTTTACAAGTTGATTTCATGTCTTCACATCAGTGTACTGTATTTTTTAGGAGGAGTTTGCATGTCTGTGTGCTGTGTACTGAAATTATTTTGGTAATTTAGGAGTTGTTTGCGTGTCTGCAGAGCGTTATTTCGGTAATTTACAAGTAGATTACAGGTCTGCAGGCTGTGTGACGTGACCACAAGCATGTCAGAGAGTGTGTTTTGTGTCATTGTGATAAATATACTATCTCAAATCCATCCCTAAATAAATTGTTCCAAAATAAATAAAGTATACTCATCCTCTCTCCAGCAGCGCAGCACAGGCTGAGTCATTTCCCTCCTGACAGCCATCTTGGGTTATGTCACAGAACAGAGGACAGGCCCCTCTGGTGGTGGTACTGTGTACTAGGCCCAGACCCCCTGGTGAACACACTGTTTCCTCCCATTTTCCCTGCCATCTTGGATTACGTTATGGAATGGACGACAGTGCCCTCTGGTGGCAGTACTGGGTACTAGGTCTGTGGGACTCCAGACCCCATGGAGAGCACCCAGCGCCCTCTGGGGATAAATACTGGACAAGATCCTCCTATATGGCAGTCTCAGGTAGCACCTGAAGAAAGCAACGAGTTACGTGGCCGAAATATTGTGCCAGAGCGACACAAACATCCGGCAGTAGACCCGATTATTCCACATGTCAAGATCTCGCCGGGAAAGCCTGAAGAGTTACAGCAGCAAAAAGTGGTTTCGCAGTGAAACCACTGTGACACAAAGGGTTAACTTTTACCTCTATTTAGATGGATAAAAGATACACCTTGGCGGAATTAGATGAGGCTACTGTCTACAACCTACTTTTTGAGAATATTCCAAGCGATTTGTCAGAACTGTCAGAATCTGAAGAGGATGAACATGGTAATTTGGAGGATATTACTCAGGCCCTTGGACATGAAGCCCCCGCGCTCCTACTTCTTTAGCAGCTGAGAAAGAAGTTTCTGAAGCTCCAGCTGATGTCAGTGAACTTCTTCCTTCCACCCAAGACTTTACAGAACCAAAGTGGGCACGTGAGTTCGGTGATTATGACCATGTACATTTTGTGGAGAAAACTGCACTTTCGCCCAATTTCGATAATGTTTCTATCCCAGTTGACTTTTTCCTTGAACTTTTTACGAATCACACATTGGAGGAAATAGTGTATCAGGCAAATTTATATGCTATGCAAAAGGGCAGTGGTATCATTCCCCACCCTACAAATATAGGTGAGATGAAAGTGTTTTTAGGTATTAATTTACTTATGGGTGTAAATACACAACCTAGTTTTAGGGATCACTTTCCCAGTATTGCGGGATGAATACATTACCCAAGGAATACCACTGAATAGATTTGTGTAGCTCCTTTCTAATTTACATGTAAATGACAATGAAAAACAAGCACAGAGGGGATCAGCAGATTCTGAAAAACTATATAAATTACGACCATTGCTAAATTCTCTCTCCAAAACCTACAAAAATTGTTACAAGCGATCTATGAAACATAGCATTGACGAGTCAAGATTAAGTTCAAAGAGCGATCATTTATGAAAATGTATATGCCACAGGAACCCATGAAAAGGGGTTACAAAGTGTGGGTAAGCACGGACTAAACAGGGTATATTTGTTAATTTCAATCTACACAGGGAAAAATGGAACCCAGGTAGAAAAGAACCTAGGTGGGTGTGTTGTTACTGATTTGACAAGATCCCTGCAGATCAGGGTTATGAAATCTACGTAGACAACTATTTTACATCAGTTCCATTGTACAAAACTTTCTATTAGATAAAATATATGCCTGTGGCACAATTAAAAGTGTCAGGAAATACTTGCCAACAGATTTTAAATTGGACAAATCTTATACTCATGGGGAATCAGAGTGGAGGAACTGGGAGGGAGTAACCAGCACTAAATGGATGAACAAAAAACCTGTTATTTTTCTCTCAAACGTCCATAATCCAAACCAAGAAGCCACAGTGAACCAAAGAAAAAGAGATGGCTCTCAGGAAGCAATAAAATGTCCAAAAGTCATATGTGACTACAATACTTCAGTGGGTTATGTTGGCAAAGCACACATGTTCAAATCAACTTATGAATTAGACAGGAAAAGCAAAAACTGATGGCACAGAATATTTTTCCATTTCTTGAACGTCACTGCCGTGAATGCCTACGGCATATATAAAATAAAAAGTGGAAGAACACCACTGAAATTAAAAGATTTTAAGATACTACTGCTTGAGGGTCTGTTTGTGCAAGGCAGCATTTCTCCTGGCAGGAAAAGGATAGTAATTTCCCAGCCATCATCATCTAAGAAGACATTTAGAATGAAAGTCTCTGTCGATAAAAGACAATCCAATGAACTGTATATTCCTGTTCATAGTAAATCAAAAAGCTGTGCGAATTGTAGTTCAAAAAGGAGCCTCATAGGACCAGATGATCACGCAAAGTATGTGATGTCAGATTGTGCCTAACAGATAAAATAAACTGTTTTTTGGAGTATCATAAAAAGTAGAAAACAAGTGTTGTATGTAATGTACTTTGAAATTTTTCATTAAACAAAAATTTTTGTGTGGGCATCAGTTGATAAAAAAAATATGTATGAAAGAAAATGTAACATTAGTGTAATAAAATATTGAAAATTAAAAATTAGTGGGTATTTGAAAGACGATGAACAACCCCTTGCATTACCATGGTTTCATAGTGAAACCACCTATGTATACTTTTTTTTAAATTGAAAAATTTTTTTAAAATTTTAATGTGCTCCAGTAATGCAATAAAGAAGGATAGCATCAAATTTCAGCGCATATAAAGTCCAAAAGTACTTGTGTGACACAAAGGGTTAAGAACCTGTCAATCAAAGGAGAACAATAGGTTCGATCCCAAGTGCATATCTGCCTCTGATGTAGGCAACTTGCACTAACAAAATGCACTGGTGCCCCCCTTGCCTCACTACTGATAGGAAGTAGATGGAGTGATCAGTTGAGAGGGAGAGAGGGAGACATTGCCACAGCTCATTTATCACACATTCTATCATTTTTTCCATTATTCTCTAGGGGTGCATCAGTTGTGTGGTATAACATCCTATCGACTCGTATACAACTGCATGTTCTGTATGTGACATAGAGTACTTCCTATATGTGATCATTAATAGTATACCTCTCCAAACCACAGTCATCAGAGGACTTCCATCTCGTGTGTGATGGAACATGTCCATTGATGGAAAACCTGTTAAGTACCCTCCTCTAGATGAACGAATATGTGTGCAAAGTAGGTCATTTCTCTGCCACATCTTGGAGGTATATCGGGTCTTTAGTGTCATAGGTACGAATCGACTGTTACTATACTTTTCATTTTCGTCCTATCCAAAATTAATGCAAGTGGATCATTGGGGAGAGATCAAGTCTTAGGACTTTTTAGTAGGCTGGTGTATAATAACTGCAGATATTCTTGTATAAAATCAAACAAGACCTAGGTATGTCGGAAACATGACCATATACAAATAGAAAATTTTGGGAAAAATATGGAAGATAATATAAAATAGGTAAAATTCGAGGAAAACCTGGTATAATCATGAAAAATTGATGTGAGATACATAAAAATTGAAGGAAATAACATGAGCTATATAAAATTGCGAAAACCTATTAAAATTAGGAAACTGACTGAGGATACAAAAAAGTAGAGACAAATACCATGAAAAAAGTACTGAGCAAAATCAATAACGTTGCGTGTTCTGGAGGAAAATAGACTGCTTCTACATATATACACCTTAATAGCGGAGACAGGAGGCATTCTGGAGACGTGACATCAAGGCGAAACGGCAGTATTATCCCGCATATGAGTAATACAGCATAACATTGGACCATGACTTATGTGTGCAAGAGAAAGGTTATCAGGGGCGGTGGTAAACTGCAGTAAGACTGTTACATCTCCTATGACTACTAATCATGGTGTTTACTTCCTCCTAAGATGTCACTGTTCCTTTGAACACCTTTTTGACTGTCGATGATAGATTTATAGGGCTGCTGTGAGCATATCATAATTTCCAGGTTGTAATCAGGCACGAACTTAGTAAACAGTACGTCTCATACACCTGTGGAGACCTATGTAGTGTTTGTGGTACAAAGGTGTTCTTAGCTGTGCATTGTAGCAGTTTTATCACTTGACAGTTTGTCACCATATTTTATTCAACAGAAACTTGCACGGAGGAGGTATGTCATGCACTGGGGATACGTTTCTTGCATTGGAATATTAACAGCATTGCATTCTGTACGACTAATACGTCGGAGGCCACAGCACACTAGTTTTATAGCGTTTTTTAAGTACAGAACCGTGTTGACTTAGGAATGGATGTGTTTATGTTTCACGATCATTTCTCTCTTATCAAGACCTTTTTGTTACTGACCTCAGACCCTAGAATAATACTTGTGAATTCATAGTGCAGTATATTTACGCAAAATGCTTCAAATTACATCCGTCTGGAGCTCCATCATTCGTAAACCACACGTTTCTTCTACATCACCGTCTGTTATGTCACAAAATCACTCTCATATCTACTATACACCGATAAGGGACGCTAAACTCCTAGACATGAGCGCATGTGGAGAGATCTTGCGCACTTGGATGGGTGTCATGAGGAAGATTGGTGCAGAACAGTGTTCACTGAAAAGCAGTTACAGACTTGGCTTGCTCTGTTCCTTCACAAGACGTGGAATGTAGTGGGCAGCAGTGCATCTGCTTAGTAGGTTCTAGCTCACTTTTCATTTACTCCTGAAAATCACTTGTTTCACTTATTCTTTCCAATACTACATGAAAACTAATCTAGAACCCACTAAATGGATCTACTATAATCAACTCTTCAGGTCTAACTCACTTAGAAAAATTAATAACAATTAATATTATCGCATAATTGTCACCAATTTTCAAAAATAATTATTTTTTCATACAGGAGGTGAACATAAGAAAATAAAATTTAATATTAGTTTATAAAATTTGTATGTAAGAAAATTAATAAAATGAATTATTATGAATCCAAGAAATCTATTAACTTTTTAATCTCTTCTTCTTGAGCAGCTATAAGATTTTTATAATATGTTGTTTGACTATGTTTTTTGAGATAAGTCTCATTTACAGTTTTACCACATTGACATGTAACTTTGATTTTCTGGTGTCTCGATACACATTCCTTACAGATGCAGCAATATCCATCTTTTCATTATTTATATTTATTTGATTCATTAATATTCTTTTCCTCTAGACAGTCACCACACTGCTTTAGCTATTTGGTATGCACATTTAAAGATTATAAAATTTAGTAGGAACAAATAATTTTTTACTGACATTAATCTATGACTAAACTGGATGTCATTTTCAAATTGACATACTAAATTTTTCAGTTTTTATTTTCTCCTTCTTTCTGAAAATACTTCGAAATGAAACTCAAACAGGCTGTAAATATTTATTTAACATATTCTAATTTTTCATTCATTTAAATCATTAAAAATTTTCAGTAAATATTCAATGCTGTACACCGTAAGTTAAATTTTCTTACCATACTCTAAAGTATCTGTAGGAAGTTTTTCATTAAAAGTTGCACGAAGTTTCATAGTTCTTTCCTGTGAACATACAGTATTCTTTTTACGAGTCATATTAATCTCATAGATAGAATAGTTCGTTATGAAATTATATGGAGTTATGTCAGTGTCTGATTTGAGTAGTGTAACTCGTTTAAAATCGAGAAATGTGTCGTATGCTTTGAGGAAAATATTTGGAGGAGTACTATTCCAAATTTTCTGTGGGGAAAATTTCGTTTCTTCCATTTTTATTTAATCATATTCTGTAGATTAATGTAGTCGAATAATGAAGAGTTAAGTAACTGATTGCTTTTTAAATATGTCTGAAATGTAACAAATATGAAATATGGCATATCAAAGTCCACTGAGTTACAGTAATTTATGTTATCTAGATTGAAACTTTTCTTACCACTCAATCCTGTGACAACTATAGTTCGTAGTTCATAAAAAAGATATTGGAATTTTTGGATACTTTTAGAATATTTTCTTTGTTCTAACTCATAATTTGGTTCATTTTAACAATTGGTACACGAATTTCCACCGATTTTATTACAATTTTTCCCTCCTTAGAAAGTGTATCTTTAATTTCAATTCCAGCATCGTTATAATCAGGCCAATTAAGAATTGCTTCTTTAGAACTAGAAGACCTAGTAAAAATTATTGTTAAATCTCCTTCCCACATAGTTTCTTTATAATCCTTAAAAATTCCACCAGACATTGATAATGGATAAAGTACTTCATTTTTCTTCATCTTTATTTTGCCTTTATTAAGAATATGTCTTTCCAAGCTATTTTATCAGTAACAGATGAAGTTAAATACAACATAGCTGTTAATGGAATAACATGATTTTCGATTCTAGATAAAATATTATTTCCTTTCTTCATGGTCGCAAAATCAAGCAGATTTGCCACATAATTACTGATTTATTTTTATTGGATTTTCTGTCGTATGTTGGTTAATCTTATTCCTTCCATCTGGATTAGCTATAACAGTTCTAAAATTAATGTATAATTATGCATGATTTGGGTGAAGCCATCCATCACCAATATTTATTTCAGTCCCTGTAACTTGTTGGCTGCTTTTAAATTATTTTTTGTTTTCTCATTCACACTGAATGAGTAAAACTGATAACTCTCGATTTTGTTCATGATTCACTAACGAAAAAAATTATTTGTGTCAGAAAAAGCAGACTTCAGTCTGTGACTAGGTCATTTTTAAAATAACTGTTACATAAGCATCATTAAAGTCAATGAAAGTATAATTTTCATCAGTTATAGTAATTTTTAAATCTTGAATAGGATTAAAAATAGTAACATCTATAGGATAATGTGGTTCATAAATTATTGGCCTTCTAAATTCAGTATTTGGTTTAAATGAAACAGTAATATTGGAATTGAATGGAATAATTTTAGGAACATCTTCAGCACAGTTTTTTAGGGGGCAGTAATTTGATTATTAAATCCTAATATACTTTTATATCCATGTATAATTTTACATCCATTTCAGTAACAACTCTACTTAAAACTTCATTTGCTTTGATATGAAGTTCATTATTTTTCGATGTAATATTTAGAGTTAAAAAATCTGAATAAAAAGCAACCAGTCAAACATTTCTATAAGTTTTTCTTGTTGGAACGGTTAATCTTTTTTTTAAGAATAGCTGATTTTTTACTTGACTGAAATAATCTACCCATTTACAATTAAAAATTTATTAAATAAATGAGAGACTGGAAACAAAAAAATAAGAATTCCAGAATAGAAATAAAAAATAAACATGATAAACTTTTACCAGATTCTATTTGTTGTGCAATTATAGGACCAAGCGGTTGTGGAAAAACAACACTATTGATCAACAATTGTATTCTAGCTCTAAGATTATTGAATTGCCTGTTTATTCAAAAAGTTTAGGACAATCAAAATATCAAGAATTTATTAAAAAAATTATGTGAAAAACTGAAGATTAGCACAAGGAAAAACTTAAAAGGTTTATTGTAAATAATGAAGAAATTATTATATGTCTAGATAATTCAGTTGTTGTATCTGATGATTTTATTCTTAAAAATCAAGATATAGTTGGAGAATATTTTACTAGAGGAAGACATAGAGGAATAGATTGTATTTATTTAGCTCAAACTTATCCAAAAATACCAAAACAATTTGTTAGATATAATATAAATTTTATCATATTTTTAGACAAGATGACACAAATGTAAATCATATTTATCATAGGTTTGTTGGCGGTGATTTAAAGTTTGATGATTTTAAAGAAATATGTAGTAAATATTGGAATAATCAATTTGGATTTCTTACAACAGACATGACTTGCAAACCGAATGAAGGTAAGTTCAGAAATAAATAACAGAGTTTCATAACAACATAAATGTTAAACATAATCATAAACATTAAACATAAAGTTAAACAAAAATATTAGGTGTTAAAAATGATTAATTAATTTTTTTTCATCTCTAACAAATGTTTACAAAACATGATGCAGAAATTGTTAACAAAGCTAAACAATATAGAAAGAAAGCTGAAGATTTGAACGAAAAATTAAAGCTTTGGGAAAAACAACCACAAACAGAATATGAAAAATATAAAAAAGTATATCAACCAGTTATTGATGCAATTGAACAAGATAAACAAGGAATCGAAGGATTAGGTGATAACTTTTTGAAAGCTGTTGAATAAAACAGAGAAGTTGTAAAACAAATGGTTCCTTGTCATCAATATCCTCCTTTAGAAGAATTTGAAGGTTTGTGACCAATTAGAAAACTAGGAGATTGGTCTGATGATATTCCTGGTAAGTATGACTTTACATTAAGTGAATCAGAAATTCAAGCTGCATTGAAAAAATATGAAGAAGAGAACAAAGGTGCCATTAAAAAAATAAAAGAGACGCAGTCTGAAGACAGCTATGGCAGTCGTCAGGATGATGTCAACAAAATAAAACAGGATATGTTTAAAAATGTTGGTGAAAGAATCATACTGAACATCCAACTTTTGGATTGAGACCTGTTGATAGATTTAAATTTGTTAGGCGTTTTCCAGTTGATTTTGATGGCAATAAATTAAAAACTGGTGGAAAAGAATACAATGACAAAATGGTTTAAAGAATCTTTTAACTAAAAAACAGAAAAACTTGATTCCATTTATTTCCCAAATTATGCAGATATATTGTACTTTCAGGAGCATTATATTCTGAAACTAATCCAAATAAAATAAAGTCAAGTATAGGTAAAAAATACAATAAACTGATAAATGAAATATTTAACATCTATTTACCAAAAGTATATCAAGTATCATCAGTTTCTTCAGATTATTTGGATGCAAAAACAGGTGATGGTTTAATTTAAAAATATACAGAAAAACCAGTCAAATATATTTGGATGAGTGATATTAGAGATTTAATTGATAGATTAGCAGTAACTCATGGTGAAGAAGCAGCTGGAAATAAAAATTATCATAATGAAGGAGTTGGCATAGTTCTCAGATGTTAACAAATAAATTTAGCGATTTCATAATCGATAATCCTAAAGGAATTCCATATTTGATTAGACTTTTGAATAATTTACCACATACATTTTAGAAAAGTGATAAACATGGTAAAGGATTAGTAAATTTGGCTTTAAATAATTTACCAGTGCCAGAGATGCATCTACCAGGATATTTGTACTGTGGACCTTTTACTAAACTAGAAGAAAGATTAGCACAGGATGATCCAGGAAAAAATAAATTAGATGAAGCTTGTGAAAAACATGATATTGCTTATCGTGATCATAAAGACTTAGAATCTAAACATGAAGCTGATAAAGAACTTCAATGAGCTGCAAAAGAAAGAATGCATGCAAATAGAGCTCCATTAGAAGAAAAAATAGCTGCAACTGCAGTTGGAGGCATTATGTATAGAAAAAGGAAATTAGGAATGGGACGCAGTCCTCATCCTGCTTCAGCTGGTGCTGTCTTGGAATTAGACGAAAATGGTTGGGGATTGTAAAAATATTAATCCTTATAAATTTTTATCTATATAAATGAATAACTTTTCAATTGTTATACTTTGGTATCAAGTGGCAAGAGTAACCCAAAATCAATTAAAATTAATTAAATAATTAGTACTGAACCATTTTAACTCATGTACAAATGAAACAGAAAAAAATGGTGGAAATTTACTTCTTTCATTAACTATTCCTGTTGTGAAATAGATTACTGAATACCTAACATAAAAGAAAGAAAGTAAAGGACTAACAGAACATGAAGGTAGATTTCTTCCATTACTATTAGCTGCATTACCTTATTTAGCAAATACTGATTCACTTGCTGGTGGTTCTGCAAAATCGCAAATGCAGTTATAAATAAGAAAAAAGCTGAAGCAGAATTGGAAGAACAGGAAAGATAATTTGAAAATGGAAAAGAAAGGAAAAGAAGTAAAAAAATTTCGAAAAAATAAGCAGACAGTAAAATAATCCTTTATTTAATTTTGAAGCTGAAGAATTAGTTAAACAATTAAAAATTAATAATTTTCATGGCGTTTTATGATTCATGAATTAGCTAATGAACCAAAAAATTTAGAATGTGGAGTAGTTAATTTAGATACATCTGATCATCCTGGTACTCACTGGCCTTTTTTTATTATAAGAGTAATAATAAAAGATTTCTATTTCATTCATTTGGTGGAAATATTCTGAAATAATTGGTTAAATATCTCAGTTCATGTGTGTTGTACTGTAATGGACAGCTAATTCAGAATTTTGATTTGGTAATATGTGGACATCTGTGTCTATTTGTTTTAAAACTATTATGGATGAATTACAAGTTTAATGATATTTTGACTTTGATAAATGGACATCTTTTGGAAATAAGTCACAGCCTGAAGGTCATCCAATTAATGGTCACATAAATTTAGAAAACATGAAAATGAATTAGAAACAAAAAATAGGAAGTTTAATTAAACAATTTCATAAAGAATTACATGTCATTTTTAAAGTAACAGAAGGATATATTGATTTTAAAGGTAGAAGAATTGCGAATAAATATTGTCACATATAGGAAGGTGTGAGTAGATGAATGACGAACACTAACTTGACTTAACGAAGGTTTATTCAGCACTTGCACATACAAGAGCACGAAGCGATGAACTGCCTTTCTCCTCTGGCACTCTCGACAGTGTGACACATAGTGATGAACACCCCTAAATAAACCTAGCCAGAAAAATCTCTTGTGGATCCTATCGTATATCTTAATAAATCGTAAATGTCCGGCCTCAGGTGTGTCATGGAATTTCTGTAGAACGTCTAAGCGCATGTGTTTAGGAATCACTGGTTTCCACCTCTTTCCAAACGGATCAAAGTTTTTCTTGCAAAGTAATCCATTAACTACCTTAAATTGTCATTTCACATCCTCTGACCGATTTAACGCAAGCATAATTTGAGATATCTTGGCGTCCTTCTGCTCAGCAGAGAGATCCTGGAGTGCAGCGAGACAGTTACTATCTTCATCAAAAACTTGATGGTCTTGCACAGGGTTTCTTGAGAGACAGTGGGCATCTTGGTGTTTTCTCCCACTTTTGTACACAATGGTAATGTCATACTCTTGAAGATGTAGCGCCCACCTGGCGAGTTGTCCTGTTGGATCCTTAAGACCTGTCACCCAAAAAAGTAACAACTTTGAATGGCCTTCCGTAAAGATACCGTCGAAATTTGCACATGGCCCAGATCACAGCAAGACATTCTCTTTCTGTAGTTGAGTAGTTGTTCTCGGCTTTTGTAAGTGTCCTAGAAGCATAGGCTATAACCTTCTCTTTTCCATCCGAAATCTGTACCAGAACAGCACCGATTCCATACCCACTGGCATCTGTGTGTAGTTCTGTAGGTGCACTCGCATCATACAGACCATGTACAAGGTCAGTCGTCAGAGCTTTTCGCTGCACATTGAATGAATCTTGTTGAGCACCACCCCAGATAAATTTGGCATCGGTTTTTAACAACCCTTGAGTGGCCTGGCTTCGATACAAAAGCCTTTGATAAAACGACAGTAACAAGAACACAGTCTGAGGAAGCTTCTCACATCTCTAATACTTTTAGGAATAGGAAATTCCGTTATGGCACTCACCTTCTCTGGGTCTGGCCGCACACCTTCGTTTGACACAAGATGCCCTAGTATTTTGCTTTCTTTTGTTCCAAAGACGCACTTTCTTGGATTAAGTTTCAGTCCAGCTCGTTGGAGACACTTAAGAACGCCCCTCAGTCTTTTTATGTGTTCATCAAATGTCTCTGAGAACACCATAATCTCATCTAAATAACAAAGACACATCGTCCACTTCAGGTGCCTCAGAAGATTATCCATCATTCGTTCACAAGTTGCTGGTGCATTACACAAACCAAACGGCATTACCGTAAACTCGAACAGGCCCTCAGGGGTGATGAATGCAGTTTTCTCACGATCAGCCTCATCTACTTGGATTTACCAGTATCCTGAGTACATGTCCATGGCTGAGAAAAACTTAGCCCCCTTCAGACAATCTAGTGTATGGTCAATTCGTGGAAGGGGGTAAACACCCTTTTTAGTTATCATATTAAGCTTCCTGTAAAATATCTGAATGGTGCGAGAAGTGGCAGTTGACCCTAAATAACGAAAAGTGTGAGGTCATCCACATGAGTGCTGAAAGGAAATCGTTAAACTTCGGTTACACAATAAATCAGTCTAATCTAAAAGCTGTAGATTCAACTAAATACAATTATGAACAACTTAAATTGGAAAGAACACATAGAAAATGTTGTGGGGAAGGCTAACCAAAGGGTGTGTTTTATTGTCAGGTCACTTAGAAAATGTAACAGACCTACTAAGGATACTGCCTACACTACACTTGTCCGTACTCTTTTTAGAATACTGCTGTGTTGTGTGGGATCCTTACCAGGTAGGACTGACACAGTACATTGAAAAAGTTCAAAGAAAGGCAGCACGTTTTGTATTATCTCGAAATATGGGAGAGTGTGTCACAGAAATGATACAGGATTTGGTTAGGAAATCATCAAAAGAAAGGCGTTTCTCATTACCACGGAATCTTCTCACGAAATTCCAATTACCAACTTTCTCCTCCGAATGCGAAAATATTTTGTTGACACCGACCTACATAGGGATGAACGATCACCACGATAAAATAAGGGAAATCAGAGCTTGTACGGAAAGATATAGGTGTTCATTCTTTCCCCGCGCTATACGAGATTGGAATAATAGAGAATTGTGAAGGTGGTTCGATGAACCCTCTGCCAGGCACTTAAATGTGATTGGCAGAGTATTCATGTAGATGTAGATGTAATCAACACAAAAGCGCCAACTATCATCCTTCTTCCTGACGAGAATTACTGGTGACAACCATGGGCCCTGCGAAGGTTGAATGATGTTATTCTTCATCATTTTCTCTACCTCGTCGCGAATTATTTGACGTTCCGTTGCTGACACACGATATGCTCTCTGGCTTATTGGTTGATGGTCTCCAGTGCTAATCCGGTGCTTCACCGTTGCTTTGTCTAATTTGCTCTTCACCTGTGGATTGAAGTATTCAGAGAACTCTTGAAGAATGGCAAGTAGCTTCTTCTGTTTTTCGTTAGTGAGATCTGGTGATAGTTGAGCTAGAAGATTTTGTCTTGTAGTGGTAGTGCTAATTTCGCCCACAGATTCGGCATCGGATGTTTCTATGACGCTCAGCTGTTCTGCAATTAACGGCTCAGTGCTTGCTACGCACATGCGTCTTGGCAGGATCTGCAGTTCTCGGTGACAGTTAACTATCCACAATTCACCGAATCCGTTCTTAAACGAGACGACAGAGGCTGGGATGACCAAGTTATTCTTCAGTGGTATGCTTCTCTTACATTACACTACAAGATCCATGGGTTGAAGCATGGCATGACAGCCAACTTTCTAGCGCTGACTGCAGGAATGACCACTTCATCCAGCACGCATAGTCTCCACACGTTTGGATGCGCATCTTCCTGTCCACAGTATCTCATCTCGTCTAGCATAATCTTCGAGCAAATACAATCTATAATTGCTTGAGAAGCTTTCAAAAAGTCCCATCCGAGAATAACATCATGACTACAGTCTTGTAAGACGATGAATTCTAAGGGCTGTGTATGGCCACTCATACCCACACGAATGACACATCTTGCTGTAGGTTTTACATATTTCCCATGAGCCACCTTCAGCAGAGATGTTTTGTTGTCGACGAATACGGTTTTCTGAAACTGGCGACGGTACTTCTCCGAAACGACTGAATATGATGCTAAAGAGTCCACAAGAGCTTGGGCTGGGTGGCCATCCATGAGGATTTCGACGTAGTTTCCTATAATTTTTGTAGTGATCGAAGGTGGAGGATTTTTCTCTTCGGCGGCCTCACTCCCAAGGAAGGTCACACCGTTTAGTTTTCCAGGTTGCGGAGGCTAGGTGATGGGCTGGCGCTTCTAAACGGCGATGGAGACATTGATCGGCGTGTTGGGGAGCGTCCTCTCCAGCGGCTAGCTTGCGGCGATGGTGACCTACGTCATCCTGCACCCATATCTTCTTGTTCATCTTCGTCGTCCTAGAGTTGGCGTCGGTTAAGATCGGTCTGCTGGCTTCTGGCGCGGGTGTCATCAAATATCCGCCGCCTTTCTCGACAATAGCGCACCACATGTCCTGGTCGTCCGCAGTGGAAACATACTGGTTGGCTATCCAGGGTCCTCCAGACATCACTCTTCCTTGGTGTCCAAACAGGTTCCTCATGCGGCATTGTAGGAACGTAACTTCACCTGGATCTCGAATTTTTTACGTTTTTAAAAGGAAACGAAGGACGAGAAATTGGGTTCAATGTCTGTTCTACTTCCTCCTTTATGACCTCTTAAAACGGCTCGGTTTTTTGCTCGCCTTGCAATCCAAGTGCCTTCTGAACTTCCTCTCTCACTATCTGACAAAGAACCGATGCGACGTTTGGAAGCCGTTCAAACTTCTTGTGTGTAATTCTTTTTTGATGCATTGTCTTGATTACTGGCAACATTTTATGAAGTCGCCTGTTGTCGAAACCTCCTTCAGGAGTAGGGCTTGATACATGTACTCAGCAACACCCTTCATGAGATACGCAACCTTATCTTCCTCCTTCATTCGAGGATCCACTATTTTACACAGCTCCAAGAAGTCTTGAATGTAGGATGCTGTCGTTCCCCCTGGACGCTGTGCCCTGCACTTTAATTTATCTTCAGCCTTGCTCTTCTGTCGTTGTGTGTCGGCGAAATACTTGCGCAGTTCGCCTGGAATACTTGCCAGCTTGTGAACTTCACCTCGTTGTTCTCATACCATTACTTGACAGTGCCCTCCAAGTAGAAAAATACGTTAGCCAAACACACGATGTCATCCCATTTGTTAAATTTGACTATACGCTCGTATACCTTCAGTCACTTGTTTGGATCTTGGCCATCGTCACTAGAGAACCCGAAAGGATGTCTCATGTGGTGGCACACAGTTGCTGTCATCGTGACGTCCTCTTCTTCTTCTGTCTCCGAAAGATTTGCGATCTGTTGAATATGGATCGAACTCCGGTTTCTCGCCACGTAAACGGCGGCTCTGTCGTGGCCTGATGGGAGCCACTATGTCATCGATAATGTAAGGTATCCCAAGTTCCACTACCTGGCGCCTCCACCAGAATAATGTCACGTAGAGGAAGGTGTAAGTTGATGAATGACGAACACTAACTTCACTTAACGAAGGTTTATTCAGCCCTTGCACATGGAAGAGCGCGGAGCGAACTGCCTCTGGCGAGAACAAATATAGTATATCTACAGCAACAGAACATCCCAGTACAGTGATTCTTGCTATTTGTGGATACTTCTAGAATGTACTCGAATCGAATATAGAAATTAAAACCTAGCAGTCCAAGTGAGTTTCGAACTCACGACCTTCAATGCAACAGGGTATTATCATATCCGCTACACAACAGTACTACTAAGGTTCTTTTGTGACAATATGATCCAGTAAATGGTTATGAGTCTATTACTAAACAGTACTTAGAATGTTACAAAACCTGAATATACAAGTATTTTAACACAATTCAGATATTATGTCACTTCTAAGCAACTTACTGAAAAAATTAATCAATTTAATAAAAATGATGTAACTAATTACTTTACAAAAAAGGAAATAGAAAAATATTTACAAATTATTTCTCAAAGGCAGATTTAACACCATACCTAAGACAGTGAAGTAAACTTCAGAAAAGAATGTATGACAGAAAAAAACTTAAATTTCTTTTTGTTAGAGTAATGAAATATTGAAATATTCATTTGAATACAATATGAAAATCAAGATAATTATTTTATGTGGGGCCAATACAGATAGTGATATGTCAATTACTGATTTGAAAAAAGAGATAAAAAGACAAAATAGCGATGAATTACAAATTTTATATCCAACTCCATTCAATAATCCATTACATGAAATGAAAATTAAAGAAAAATTATTTATAACTCTAAATCAATCATTTAAAACTCTACCTGTTTCAGGCGAATTAATAATGGTTGGTGAACTCATTTTAGAATTAAATAATGATGATAGAATGGAACAATAATTTAACTCTTATTTAATTTTCCGTCTGTATAACTGGAGAGTCATGCTATGCATCAGTCCTTCAGGATAGTAACATTTACTGTTTGAAGTGTAAAACATTTACTGAAACAAATAATCCTCATAGATTAACAACTAAACGCCCCTGTCTTTTATTTCCTCGTCCTGTGTATTGTGGAAGCAGCAGCAGGATAATTTACACTGTGCGATGTCTAGTTTTCTGCGAGAGAAAATGGATGGAAATGTGTTAATTTTGGTTTAGCACCCGACAGAGACCTCGAAGTCATGGTGAAAAAACAAAATAGTGCCTATGTATGTAGCTGTAGTCATACATTGCTTGAATGTGCTACAGTAGAAAAAACACTATGTATCAAACAACAACACAGGAACCCTCTTTTGCAACTGATAGCCTGTGGGATATGGTCCTCCTACAATACAGGTGACAAAACTTTACACTGGTTTGTGGAAGTGAGTTCAATCACTGGCCACCTGTTCCAAAGAACCAATACCTGTATATTTAATACGATCGCCACATATGCTCGATGCCAGCATGCAGACGCTATTTGTTATCGATATATGTGACGAGAGGGACGCAGTAATATCCTATCAAGTTCTCTGTGGGATGATGTTAGCGGAGTTTTTATAGTTTGTAGTTCATCTCTGTTGGATGGTATTAAACAAAGATGACAGAGAATGTCTTCCTTTCCCCGATAAGAAACACCACCGTAACTATTTGTACTGTCTTCTATAATACCTCGTGTTGCAGAGAAAGCTTCGTTTTGGCGTTGACCTTACACATCATACACTGTTGGTGGAGCTACGACAAAATGTCCCCATTTCCACCGAGTCGTCAAAACACGGTCCTGTCGCATTAACTGAACTAACCCTGTTTCTCCATGGGTTGCAGGAGGTCTTCGATATAGCGTTGTCCGACGTCTGCCCAGTTCCGACTTAAATTGGGACGATCACATGGGCGAAGCAGCAGGTACGGCGGGACAGAGACTGAGGAACAGTTAACAGACGCAGAGGGACTGTCTAAAGCCATGCTGGAGTTTAGCTGTAGCAGATACTTTAGAACAAGATGATTAGTTTCAAGATATAAGAGCGGCACGAATATGATTCAGCAGTGGCTGTAATCATTAAAAGACATCTACATTAGATCCAATGCAAGCATGTGGTTGAATAGGGACACTTGATTTCAAATCACAGACATAATATCTACTAGAAAGCATAACGCTGTCAGCGACTCTTGTGTGTGTCGGTAAAACCAAGACCGCTTTTTATACATGGATAACATAGTTGTTGTAATCGTGTTTTTAATAGCGAGGTCCTTACGCGAAATGTGTGTTGACAGCCGTACAATCCTTCTGTGTTTAGCTTCAAATTACGGTTCTCAATTATGTTCCTCGGAGGGAACATCGTCTTCCGTCCAGGGATTCCTATTTGAACTACCTGCTGAATGTAATCCTACTACTGAAAAAGAAAAATTACTCGCCACGCAAAGTGACTCTCATAATCAATTTAAGTAATTAGCCTATCAATTTGATGTCAGTGACATACCGCCTGGCGGGTGGAGGCGATGTCTAGGGCACCACGGAAATGATTCGGGAGTGGGAGCGGTAATCGGGCGTTTTTTTTTTTTTATTGTGGCGATATCTTTTAGTTATATTTCAATCTCTCATCTACACAGAAACAGACGAAAATGGTAATAAAATCTGATCTATTGGGCCATATTTATAAAGTGATACATAGTATAAATCTTAAATTTACAACTTCTCTGTGCTGTTACCTTAAAAGACTTGGTGTATTAAAAGACATTTGGTTATCTTAAGAGAGAGTTCGAAAGTGAGGAGGTGTCCTGTGATGGAGGTAGATCTCAGCACTCCGTTATGATTTAGAAATGAGTTTAATATTCTAGGTTTGTGATGTGTGACGTAACTGACAGGAAAAGATTTCTTCGTACCTGATGAGAAAATGCTTAGAGGAAATGTAGCCTATGCTATACTGTTACAGGATTTTCATAACAAGTAACGATACTTGTAGCGATGTGAAGAAGCGTGTATGCATCGATTTCTACTGTCTTCGAAAATAGATCCTGTAAAAGGAAGAAGTCTACATTTAACGTGAGAAATTCGAGGTATATGATCAACAACAGCGCTGCCTCGGATTGAGTATAGCAGATTTTGTAAACTGGTGGATCTACGTCGGGGTGGAGATGTTTATAACTACTGTATACGTCCAAGCTGCAGCTGCTCGTTTCGCAGTGCAGCGCAGTTTCATATTATATGTGTGTAGGTTATCGGTCGCTATTAGAAATATTATCTTCGCAGCTGCAACAGGAAGTACGCGGAACTTCGCCAGAGCACTGTTTAAGTAAAATGTTAACAATGTGCATTTTTAAGTATGAAGTAATATGTAAACTGAATACTGTAGGTTAAATTCGAAGCTTAATTTCTTGTGCTGCTCACTTAATAGAATAAGTGTACAGCCTTGTAATACAACAAAAATATACGTAATGTGACAGATTCGTTTACTCTTGTCCTGTACAAGATGTCCTATTGGGAAAAGTGTGAGTACACTAAACCAAGTTTTATGTGAGATTTGGAAAACTGCTCGATTTCTCCAGCTGCAGCATATTTATAACATATGAAGACATGCAGATCGAAAAGGTTGACAGTATTACATTTCTGGGACTACAACTCGATAGTAAATTCAGTTGGGAAGGGCATACCACACAATTGATGAAATGCCTAAACAAGTCTGCATTTGCAGTGAGAATCATGTCAGAAGTAGGAGACATAAATATAGAAAAGCTTACATATTTTCATTCTATTATTTCATAAGGGATCATCTTCTGTGGTAACTCATCAAACGGAGCAGAAGTTTTTCGCATGTAAAAGCATGTAATAAAAATCGTTTGTGGTATAAATTCAAGAACATCATTTAGGAACTCGTTCGACGAACTTTGTATTCTAACCACTGCTTCCTAGGATATTTATTCCTTAATGAAATTTGCTGCAAGTATTTTCAACCAATAGCTCAATACATAATATCAGTACTAAAAATAGGAACAGCAATCTACATAAAGACCTAAATTCACTTACCTTGGTCCAAAAGGGGTCCAATATTCAGGAGCATGCATTTTCAATAAACTGCTAGCAAGTCAGCAACCATTTAAAACTTGGTTTCAGATAAATCACGGTTTACAGAGTGTTTGAAAGACTTTTTGATACAGAAGCGTCCGATTCTACCTGTCTGCTTTGACCCAGGACGGCATCAATATGCCGGAAATGGCTATTTTAAGTGTGTCTATGACATCACTACATACACATGGCAAAAAATACGAAGATACATAAATAACAAAATAACATATCCCACCAAAAATACAATCTAACCAATGGGACAACCGCGGGAAGTTGGGGGTTTTAGGGTAAGGACAGGCTAGTAAAAAAAACACACCATGATCCCAAAACACAAAATGAAGAACAAAAAGAAAAAAAATACAGCATTACACTACACCAACAAAATCTGCAGGAATCTGACACTTCCCTTGAACAATATAGGCCAACTATAAGTGACCATACCATACCATTTCTGGTGACCTATATAGGTCCACCACAACTACTGATGCCAAAAAACCAACACCTACAACTGTTAAAAATAAAACCAAAACCACAATCTCAAAAATTCACAAATCAAACATCCCTGCATAAAATAAAACACATTCAATACTCCAAAAATACACAAAACAGCACAACTAGAAAAAAAAGGTTAGTTACCTCCAGCAAATTGCAGCACTGCAAACAAGATCAGCCAGCCCAACACACACACACACACACACACACACACACACAATCAACTCATAAACACCGTGCTGTAATGACATTCACACACCACAACACCTTTACATCAAAGCAGACGGGTAGAACCGGACGCTTCCATTGACCCCTCCTTCTACTCTGTAGTCGAATATCTTAACAGAGACTGTTAGACCAGCTTAAGTGAAAATTCTGTTATATTTCAGTTTCGACAACAATAGGTCGCAACAGTCAAGATCAGGTATTCTGTGTATGACAAATTTATTAAAAGTGCTTAACTGTGTTTTATTCTGACAGTGTTTCAATTCTGTAAATATTAGCAGTTACTGTAATATATTCACATATTTTAACAATCTGTTGACAAATGATAAGGATAATAATTATTATATTCAAATGTATTATGTTATACTTTCTGACATGTTATTTGTCATTCACGATGGCCAGCGGCTATTTCCGAAGCAGTACGAAAATATTTGTTCGCTCCAGTAACTATCCTCTCTGGAAATATCACTGGGGTCTACGACTGGAGTCACTGAGTCAGAAACACGGACACACAGTTATTCTATTACCAACTTCCAGGTTACCTGTAGTGGTAGCCCGATAACTGCCAGAGAACGAGAACTGTGAGTCAATAACGATAATTGCCTGAGAAAAAAATTTTTTTTTTCTTTATTGAGTTTCTATTCCCCCCACAGGGGGCGGGCTGGCAGCAGCTTAGTACGACGCTCTTCAGCCCACAGAATTTGTTTTAAAAAGGTGAAGATAATAAGTAATAAAAGGAGGCGATATAATCGGTGACTTAAATGGTAAAATAGCGGAAAATCGTGGAACTTAAAACATAGAACAAAGGGTTGATGATGTTAATAAAACACATATGAAGCAGACAGGTAAAAGAATAGACAGACAATTAAAAAAACACGGCGACAGTCTGGTTTCTGTTCGCAAGAGATATAAAATGTACACCCAGCGACAGCATGGTTTCTGTTCGCAACACTTTGGAAATACGCACAACACTGAACATTCACTTGAACACTGCACTAATAAAAAAGCGGCACAAATATGGTATACCACAGCCGAGGGCAGATGGGGGGAACCTGGACAGATGACGGGAAAGGAATGGGGGGAGGGGAGGAGAGGAAAAAACGAAGTGGGGGGAGGGGGGAAAAGAGCCAATGGAGGACAAGGACCCATAAGAGGGGGCGGGTGCTGGGCAGACACGACAGGGAGTGCGGAAAGGCAGAGGAGGGGTATACAAAAGGACTAGGGGGGGGGGGGGGGAGGGGAGGCAGAGAGAGGTTAGGTGCGGAGAAAACGGGATGGAAGGTTGGGAAGAGGGAGCCTGGGGAAAGGACAGAGGAAAGGAGGGGGGGTTAGGATCAGAGTTGATAAGAGGGATAAATGGAGGGACAGATGGCATCATCCAGGAGGGGGAGTTGACGGAAGCTACCTTGGGAAGGGAGATGAAGGGTGTACAGATGGAGGGTAGGGGGGAAACAACAGTAAAGGCGTGGCAGAGGGTGGGGATTGGAGAGGAGAGGAGCAACCAGGGGGTGAGGGGGATCGAGGCTGGGGGAGGTGTAGAGGATGCGAATATGTTAGAGGAACAGGAGCAGATGGGGGAAAGGAATGAGGTCGTAGAGGATCTGCGTGGGGTACGGGAGGCATATACGGAAGATGAGGCGGAGTGCATGGCACTCAAGGATCTGGAGGGACTTATAGAATTTGTGGGAGTGGGGGGGCGGATATCCAGGCGGGACTGGCATAACAGAGGACGGGACGGATTAAGGATTTGTAGGTGTGGAGGATGGTAGAGGGGTTTGTGGAGTTGGAGGTGGTTGTGGGCTTTGGATTGGATGGAGTGGAGATGATGGATCCAGGTGAGGTGACTGTCGATGGTGAGGCCAAGGTAGGTGAGGGAGGTGAGAGGCGGACAGGACAGGCACAGATGGTAAGGGAGAAGTCCAGGAGCCAGAAGGAGCGAGTGGTACGATCTACGATGATTGCCTGGGTCTTGGAAGGATTGATTTTCAGGAGCCACTGGTTACACCATGCGGCAAAAAGGTCAAGGTGATTCTGGAGAAGGCGCTGGGACCATTGGAGGGTAGGAGCGAGGGCAAGGAATGCGGTGTCATCGGCATACTGCAGGAGGTGTACTGGAGGGGGGGGATTGAGGCTATCTGCCATGTAGAGGAGGTAGAGGAGAGAGGAGAGGGGGGAGACCTGGGGCACACCTGCAGAGGGGTTGAAGGTGTGGGAATCAGCAGTATGGGTCGTAACGTAGGAGGAGCGGCAGGAGAGGAAGGAGACCATCAGACGGATGTAGTTGACAGGAAGGGCGTAGGTTTGGAGTTTAAACAGGACACCGGGATGCCAGACACGGTCATAGGCCTTTTCAAGGTCGAGGTAGACAGAAATGCCAGAGTGACGGGAGTTAAGCTGGATGCCTCAGATGAGTGAGGCATAGGATTTGGTCATCTTCAGAGAAGAAAGGTCGAAAGCCACAATGGGTGTTGGGGAGGAGGTGGTTTCGGCGGAGGTGGTGATGGATGCGCCGGATAAGAATCGATTTCAAGAGCTTGCTGAACACTGAGGTGAGATATAGGATGATAGGAAGAGGCATCAGATGGATGCTTGTTGGGTTTGGGGAACATCAGGATACGGGAGGTTTTCCACAGGTTAGGGTAGAAGCCAGTGGCAAGGATGACGTTGTAGAGGGTGGCAAGGACTGCAAGGAAGGAGGGAGGGCAGTGTTTGAGGTGGTGGTGAGAAAAATACCGATCTTTGACAGTTATTTCCATAGTCGTTCGAATTCCTTATGGTAACTCTCTTTATACTACCCGCCCAAGCTAAACTGACATATAAGGTGGTGGCTCAAGGGAACGACCGTACTGCAGCTCCTATCAGCCACCGCTCGGACATTAACTTTATTTAATTGTTTGTGCTAAAGTAACGAAGGCGCACGAATTAGTACACAGTTCTTATCAACAGATGGCGCGCAGTCTCACAGTTATTCCCATGGCCTATAGAACGCCTTCCAAATCGTCTATCCCTCTCCTTCGTTCGTAGCCAGATCTCTGATGAGTTGACACGAGAGCATAGTACGATCTTCGGTCAACAAATGGTGCGAGGCACTGTTCGCACTAGACAGTTACTGAAATAACTGGCAGTATAAGAGGAACGGTTATCGCAGTAACCGTTACTTCTCAGTAACCAGTTATTCCTATCAGTTACGTTATTTTTTGCCAACTCTAGTGTGCTGGGTGAGCGCGACAGAAGCGGACGTGTCTGTGTTGCTTGAGATAAGGTTCGAAGTAATTGG
This sequence comes from Schistocerca nitens, assembly GCF_023898315.1. NCBI lineage: Eukaryota > Metazoa > Arthropoda > Insecta > Orthoptera > Acrididae > Schistocerca > Schistocerca nitens. The sequence goes on from NC_064616.1 coordinate 609,092,445, forward strand.
TATTTGCGCTGGATGTATTTATAATATCCGAATTCGTACCATTCCAATCAACCTCAGACGCCCTCCTGGCCGGGGGTGGTGTACTGTGTCATAGACACGCGTCCACGACTGCGGCTGTGATCGCAGTGGTAATTTTCACCGACCTCTGAACGTCGGTGCTGGCGGTGTATGAGGGGACGGGCACACTGCGAGTGTTTTTAGCGATCTCTGACGTCTATAACAACTACTACTACTACTGCTATGTATTGGATTACAGTTTAATAGTGTCGTATTTTGTGCTTCTCAATGCACCCAAGTGGACTCTTTCTTACAGTGCTATTTGCTGTTGTCTCTGTTCTATCATGCAGTAGGCCTTCCTCCTTTCGAAGGTAGCGGAGAGAACAAATTTAGGTATTCTATAGTGCTTCAAAAACTCAAACGCAATGTCAAATTCCGATTCATAGCGATTTATGAAATCTAGCCATGAGAACTTCTTACTGTGGATTGGATCGTCCTTTAAGTGTGTCGTTTTCAGTGCTTCTCAATACCTTCCAGTGGACTCTTTCTTGCAGCGGTATCCTATCATGTGGCAGACCCTTCCTCCTCCTTCAGAACGTTGCACAGAGGACCAGTTTATGAATTTTATAATGCTTTTAAAAACATCAAATTCCCGATTGGTCAGTTTACTGTTTCCGATAGTTGTAATGCGACCACGCATCTGTCTAGCCCTCCCACAAATTGCTTAAGGACATAGCGTGCAACTGAGGTGAAATTTGAAATTTTCAGGTACCTCCAACGTGCTGGACTTCCTGCCAAATGACCTAACTGTGTCAGTATCCACCGATAGGAGGCAAGGTGGGCAAAATCCTGTAGGGTTTGGAAACCAGGTCATTGCAGTATCGCCAAATATTTCAGTCCTGATATCCATCATTACTAAGGAAGAAAAAATTGTCCCACACAAAGGATATCGATTTAATTAACTAGTCAGTCAATATGATAGAGTGACGGGATATTTCCAAGACATCACAGCTGAGGGTTTACCAGGTAAATGCTGCTTTATTTGCGGTTAGGTTTGACCACGACCGACAGAGCACGCAGCTCTGGCAGTGGTATGTATCAGGACAAGATATAGAGAGCAGGCATTTCGACAGGAATTTTTCGGGTGTCAAAAGGGTTGTCACCACCTGATGCTTTTGTTTGGGGATTAGCTGCAGTGCCCAAGCAGCCACTCTTGGACACCGGCGCGTAGAGTAATTGCTCACGGATACATCACTCTGTGGGACCTCAAGCGGCCTGTGTATGTGGTGGACTTAGCGTGCTTTGCAATTGAAAGTTTTTTAACAATGTAACTACATGCGATGACTGTTTCATGGCAGTATTCTTTGCGCAATCGGAATAAAAAAAGGGATCTATTTAATTACTTCTTTTTGATGTATTTTACAAGATCTGCTTCTTCCCAAACAGCAGAGAATGATGAGCAAGAGAGATCCAACGCCTGCAAATTGATTTTTTTTATACACTCCTGGAAATTGAAATAAGAACACCGTGAATTCATTGTCCCAGGAAGGGGAAACTTTATTGACACATTCCTGGGGTCAGATACATCACATGATCACACTGACAGAACCACAGGCACATAGACACAGGCAACAGAGCATGCACAATGTCGGCACTAGTACAGTGTATATCCACCTTTCGCAGCAATGCAGGCTGCTATTCTCCCATGGAGACGATCGTAGAGATGCTGGATGTAGTCCTGTGGAACAGCTTGCCATGCCATTTCCACCTGGCGCCTCAGTTGGACCAGCGTTCGTGCTGGACATGCAGACCGCGTGAGACGATGCTTCATCCAGTCCCAAACATGCTCAATGGGGGACAGATCCGGAGATCTTGCTGGCCAGGGTAGTTGACTTACACCTTCTAGAGCACGTTGGGTGGCACGGGATACATGCAGACGTGCATTGTCCTGTTGGAACAGCAAGTTCCCTTGCCGGTCTAGGAATGGTAGAACGATGGGTTCGATGACGGTTTGGATGTACCGTGCACTATTCAGTGTCCCCTCGACGATCACCAGTGGTGTACGGCCAGTGTAGGAGATCGCTCCCCACACCATGATGCCGGGTGTTGGCCCTGTGTGCCTCGGTCGTATGCAGTCCTGATTGTGGCGTTCACCTGCACGGCGCCAAACACGCATACGACCATCATTGGCACCAAGGCAGAAGCGACTCTCATCGCTGAAGATGACACGTCTCCATTCGTCCCTCCATTCACGCCTGTCGCGACACCACTGGAGGCGGGCTGCACGATGTTGGTGCGTGAGTGGAAGACGGCCTAACAGTGTGCGGGACCGTAGCCCAGCTTCATGGAGACGGTTGCGAATGGTCCTCGCCGATACCCCAGGAGCAACAGTGTCCCTAATTTGCTGGGAAGTGGCGGTGCGGTCCCCTACGGCACTGCGTAGGATCCTACGGTCTTGGCGTGCATCCGTGCGTCGCTGCGGTCCGGTCCCAGGTCGACGGGCACGTGCACCTTCCGCCGACCACTGGCGACAACATCGATGTACTGTGGAGACCTCACGCCCCACGTGTTGAGCAATTCGGCGGTACGTCCACCCGGCCTCCCGCATGCCCACTATACGCCCTCGCTCAAAGTCCGTCAACTGCACATACAGTTCATGTCCACGCTGTCGCGGCATGCTACCAGTGTTAAAGACTGCGATGGAGCTCCGTATGCCATGGCAAACTGGCTGACACTGACGGCGGCGGTGCACAAATGCTGCGCAGCTAGCGCCATTCGATGGCCAACACCGCGGTTCCTGGTGTGTCCGCTGTGCCGTGCGTGTGATCATTGCTTGTACAGCCCTCTCGCAGTGTCCGGAGCAAGTATGGTGGGTCTGACACACAGGTGTCAATGTGTTCTTTTTTCCATTTCCAGGAGTGTATATATGGTTCAAATGCCTCTGAGCACTATGGGACTCAACATCTTAGGTCATAAGTCCCCTAGAACTTAGAACTACTTAAACCTAACTAACCTAAGGACATCACACACACCCATGCCCGAGGCAGGATTCGAACCTGCGACTGTAGCAGTCCCGCGGTTCCGGACTGCAGCGCCAGAACCGCTAGACCACCGCGGCCGGCGAGTCTATATAAATAAACGGTATACCCTCTACTATATCATTGAATTTCCTGTAATGAGATTTTTCCTCTCCTGCACTGAGCCACCAACTTCCAAAGGTAGTGGGAAAGGTTGGGGGATTTACCAGAGTGGGAAGGGTTAATTAATTGATAAATTTAATTAAGTAGTCAATCAGATTCATAGAGTGGGAAGGGGTTATTCGAATAACTCAGGTCTGAAAGCGTACCTATATCAACAAGGGGGAGGGGGAAGGGTTGGAGATTTCTGGAGCGATTGGGAGGAGGAGGTGGAGGGAAGGGGGAGGTTTCTCAGATGAACAGATTATCCCTAGGGGACTATAATCCACTTCACAGAACAATAGGTTAAGAACCTATCAATGAAAAGAGAACAACAGGTTCGTCCCTGAATGTATACTTACCTCTGAATGTTGCTAACCTGCACTAGCAAACACCTTGGAACGAACTTTGTCCCACTACTGATGACCTCTGGGATCAGACTGATACTTCCTACCCATGCTGCTTCTATTCACCCCTGGATGTAAAAAAAGGTACAGCATAAGTGAATATTTTATAGTTTCCACAAGAAACGCAATTGTAGTGTAAATCTCTGAGAATGCGTCTTACATATAGTAATTATATTTACCTGTCAGCTGCCAGCTTCTGAAATGACTCAGAGATGATAATAACCAACCATGTCAGAGAAAGAAACTCATGTGGTGGTTTTGACACCAGATTTCATTGCAATCACATAATTTCAAACTGAGTTAGTGACAAATAAAACTTTTTCATGAACTGCTGTCCATATTCGTCCCTGTGTCCCTATACACCCCAAAAAAGTGACTGTTAAATGCCTGTCCCCTCCAGTCCCCACACACACATCCCATAGGTTGGTGATTTTTAGTATGTTGCTCACAACACTTCATGACACCAATGTACAAAAAGATGCGAATATACGGTTTTCCCCCTAATTTTCGTTCTTTCACTGGCTGTTTCTAAGGTAACGTTAGATGATGGCTAAGACCATCAGCCAGAGAACTTTATCGTTCATGCTGAAATGGGAATGGGAAATGGCTGGTTAATGACAAATCAGTATACATTAGAGCGTCAGTCTTGTTCTACACAACATGAGAATGTTGCTGATAGCATAGATGCAGTGGCACAGTAAGGCTGGCACTGGGTGTGCGGTTCGCACCACATACCGACTCCACAGGGGTCACAAAAGGTTTTTTGTTTCGCCGTTTCACTCCTGACACTCATGAGAGAGAGCGCGCAACTATAGAGGTTATGGCCGTAGCCTGATCCCTTTGCATGCGCGAATTTTACGGCTACAATAGCTTTTACACAAAACAGTATACTTTCTTTAATTGTCTACATGTAAGGAACAGTGTAATCGGAGTCATTGTTGGTATTATTGTCTCCGGCAAACTGGCATTATTGTTTACCTGACCCAATGCGACTGCTGGCATTTTTCTATTATCATTTTTTTGCCTCTGATAGTGGAGGTTATAGTTGATACAGCAGACATTGTCAGAAGAGAGAGAATGTAGTTTCTATAGTAAAAACTGAAGGATTCTTTATAGACTCCATTATACATTTTGTCAAGGTCGGAATTTAGACAAATTCAATCTCTTCTGGAATGACAGGAATTCCAATCAGATAAAATAGTTACTCTATTAACTAATCTACTGAGGAAAGAAATATTGTTGATAAATTAAAAAGTTATTAGCACTGACTTATTACAAGTTGTATTATTCCACGTGTCTGGCATATCCTCAGCTAGTATTTTTAGGATCACCATTTCACTGTTAAAAAATTAATAAAGCATACTTATCTAAAAAAGTAAGTCCTGGAGTTAGTAATCCATATAATGCTCATTTTTAAAAAAATGACATGGTGTGTGTCACCGGGAAACATTCAACCTTCATTATTACAAAAGTTAATTGAATTTTGATTAATGACAGTGGCTCCAAATCATGTAACTTACATCTGTGATAAAACAGAAAGCACCTGTTAACTAATATTAATTGTTTGGATTCTACAAACGTAGAATGTGGCACATTTAATATGTAATTTGAAACAGAGCTGCAACAAATCACTGGAAGTACTATTGACTGCAATGATGTTGCTGTGGCCAAAAATACTATTAGCATTATATGGAAAATAAATTCAAATATTATTACCACTTATTGAAGGGCACAAATTAATTGAGAAAGTTAAGTGGTATGCAGCTGTGCTTAAACGAAATATCAAACCACATCACTACCAGTTGATCAGCAAGTCACACTGATGACAACAACTGTACCCAAACTAACAAGTGAATAGTGAATACCCTGAATATGAGAAAAATTTGTCTCATTCCTTAGAATTACTTTATTATCTACAGTAAAGTGGACTCACTTGCCAGTGTGAGGAATCCCAGCCACCATCTGTTATTGTCTGCTCATAACATATTCTATGTGAAGACTGACTAGAAGTAAGATTTTCATTCAAAAGTGATTTTTACATAGGATCAGATTTCCCCTCAACCCCCTTTTCCTGTATTTGAAACTGAAACTCCTTAACAGAATTGTATGTCCTTCTTTCTCCTTATAGGCGTACAAATACTTTCTTTAACTTTTCTGGATTATTTGTTTAACAAGCGTTCATGGCCTGGGTGAGTGCCGAAAGGACATAGGTTAAGCATGGAAGTGGATGAGATGATGAATTTGTCTAATGCTGACCTGCAACGACTAGTGTTACTGTACCAGTTAGATGTCCTGAAGAGGAAGCAGCCAAAATTGACACGATAAGAAAAAGAAAAGCCGTATATTAAATTGTGTAATGTCACAGTATAACATGGTATTTTAATAAAAAAAATATATTTTCTTAAGTACATGTTCGTTTACATTCTGCATTGAACAAGTTCCATATCCTCTTAAGGAAATAATTCCTTACAAAATTTCTTTCCAATGAAACAATAACAGTAACGTATTCCAGTTGGAAATGTTAAAGGTTAGATTCTTGACAGAAACTGTTGTATATTCAAGTATCTGGCGGCAAATTGCAGCTAGGACGCTTTTTAGCATTCTGTAGTCTGTACCTTGCCTCACTATTTGCGTAATGCATCTAATGTATACTTAAAATGTTTAATGCTCGGTTTTTGTCAGAAAAACGTGTGTTTGGCCTCATATGCGTTTTGCGATGGCAGTAATGGTAATTCATATTAAAAATCTGTTGGACATTCTGTAAACAATTATTATGCAAGTATTTACTTAACAATAATCCTGTTGTCTTTTCAAGAAGAAAATTAAACAACTACGGTACCAGGAAAATATCATTCATAAGATTTGCAATATAGAGAAGAATTGTATACTCACAGCTCTAAACAACAGGGACTGAACATGACATCTATCGGCAGAACTTTAGCTACGAGAAATGGCAAGGGTGGGAAAGCTGGCATAAACAATCTTGTAGGCATTGGCTGCAGTCATATGTGATGTCACAACCTAAATAGTTTAAATGTTTTACATGTTCTATTGTCAGTCACAATTTCGCACATACATGATGTTTTCCTTTAAAAGTAATTGACTTTGTCTTCTTTTCTGAGATCGTCAAATGACATTTTCCACGACTCTTACCTGATAAATGTATTCCCCTTTCTAAATGTAAATAACACAACAAGTGGCTTTGTCGAATTTCCGTACATGTTCATGAACTTTACGGTATTGGACGGTCAAATTTCTCCAAGAAAACGTTATGTCTGTTAAATACGACATATTTGTCACGAAGTTTTAATTCTGATGTATTACTTTTCAGCTTTGGCAGCTGCCTTGCCGCAGTGGATACACCGGTTCCCGTCAGATCACTGAACTTAAGCGCTGTTGGGTGTGGCCTGCACTTGGATGGGTGACCGTCCGGGCCACCATGCCCTGTTGCCGTTTTTCGGGGTGCACTCAGCCTCGTGATGCCAATTGAGGAGCTGCTCGAGCGAATAAAAGCGGCTCTGATAACAGAAAACCATCATAACGACCGGGAGAGTGGTGTGCTGACATCACGCCCCTCCTATCCGCTTCCTCAGCTGAGGATGACACGGCGGTCGATGGTCCCGATGGGCCACTTGTGGCCTGACGACGGAGTGCTTGCTTACTTTTCAGTTTTACGTCATTCCAGTGATGGTTGCTGTAGTTCGTAAGATGTATCTGCTCATCCAAGGCGTTCAAATCATCGCCGTGGCTGCTAATTAAAGCGTGATATTATTTCTTTTTTCGTTATATGTTCTCAGTTTTTGTTTCAGTATCCTCTATATTCGCAAACGTGGATCCACTGTGTTTTGTTATGCCATTTTAGACTGTTTGGTCCTGGCCGTGTTTTCTTATTTATTACGGATTTATACCTTGAATATGGAAAACTGTTAACATTAACAGGTATAGTTGC